>NW_027331961.1:1039056-1074056 GCF_048418815.1 Hemitrygon akajei | reverse complement strand
TTCCCCTATCCATAAGATACCTATCTGGCTTCTTCTTGAAAGCAACCAGAGAATTGGCCTCCACTGCCTTCCAAGGCAGTGCATTCCAGACCCCCACAACTCTCTGGGAGAAGAAGTTTTTCCTTAACTCTGTCCGAAATGACCTACCCCTTATTCTCAAACCATGCCCTCTGGTACTGGACTCTCCCAGCATCTGGAACATATTTCCTGCCTCTATCTTGTCCAATCCCTTAATAATCTTATATGTTGCAATCAGATCCCCTCTCAGTCTCCTTAATTCCAGCGTGTACAAGCCCAGTCTCTCTAACCTCTCTGCGTAAGACAGTCCGGACATCCCAGGAATTAACCTTGTGAATCTACGCTGCACTTCCTCTACAGCCAGGATGTCCTTCCTTAACCCTGGAGACCAAAACTGTACACAATACTCCAGGTGTGGTCTCACCAGGACCCTGTACAACTGCAAAAGGATTTCCTTGCTCTTGTACTCAATTCCCTTTGTAATAAAGGCCAACATTTCATTAGCCTTCTTTATTGCCTGCTGCACTTGCTCATTCACCTTCAGTGACTGATGAACAAGGACTCCTAGATCTCTTTGTATTTCTCCCTTACCTAACTCTACACCGTTCAGATAATAATCTGCCTTCCTGTTCTTACTCCCAAAGTGGATAACCTCACACTTATTCACATTAAACATCATCTGCGAATAAGTGTGAGGTTATCCACTTTGGGAGTAAGTGATCTTTGTATTATGTTCATGATCTCAGTCATTGTTTGAAAGATGAGAAGATAAGTAATGTGATGGGTCGCGTCCGAGCAGCAATGAATGTGAAGATTGATACCCTCGGGGTTTACCTGTGGAGAGACAGAATACAATTGTTCAACGCAAGGTTAAACGTCACAATAGACATCTTCAGTTTCTCTTTTCAGGGCGCAAGGAACAATGCAGAAGATGGAAACTCCACTTACACGGTGAGGGAATTATTTGCGTCAATCCCTTTTAGATGTGATTGTTTCCACCTCACACAGTAAGAAACAGACCCTGAGGTGAGGCATTCGACAGCGAGAATGACGTCGAAGAGGCAGCAATCGGGGCCGCAGAAATGGCGGATGAACTCATGAAGTATCATGTGTTGGTCTGGACTGTGGAGCAAAGCCTGATCCCTCTGTCCCACGGTCTTTCCGAGCCGATCTGTTACATGTGTCCAAGTCCTTTTCGTCGTTCTTCCAATTCTCCTCTATCACAGACTGCGTTTGTTATTAACTTTTGCTGATCACAATGATTTACTTCCGTTTAACAGGGACTGGTTCTGGGCGATCGATCTGTTTACGGTGATCTGAAGAGGTAAGTGAGCAGAACATGAGGCTGTCGATGCAAAATGTGACTTGCAAAGGGAACATGTCCATTATTGCCAAGCCGATGAGTTGAGCAGAGCCCCGGCTGTGCGTGATTCCAAGTTACCCAGTGATTAACAGATGAGAGACATGTAACACTGTGGGACTGGGGTCTGGCGGCGACGGGCAGCAAGTCATTGTTATTCAGAGGAATAATTGTCCTGGGCCTGTGGGTTGCGAAACAGATAAATTGTCTGCAAATTCTCATTGACACGATGTCTGACACCGAGTAAGGAAATATCGCCCGTATTTGGTCTCACCAACTTTATTTCCTTCCGGTTGCTCAGGGAGCCAACATGAATTGTTTGTTTATTTCCTCAGATGACGTCACTGGTGAACAGAAGAGGGCGGTTGGCCGGAAATTCACACATGAGAAGGACAACCATCGTGGAAAAAAGCTACCGTTCAAAACGTCTCTCACTTTTTATATACAACCGTTATCCGTGTCTCCGTCATATCTCTCTCGACAGTCACATCTTCACTCCGAGACATCACTGAAGGGTGTGACTCATTTTTTTTTTATCGTAGCGGCTTAGTTCTCTGACCGCAACCCGGACTCCTCCATCCCATGATAGGCACCCTCATGCTCATCGCTAAGATCTGAAACATAGCAGTGTGTGACCCTCAACCTTCAGACTCGCCTCGATCTTCTCTTGTCCGGGAGCCTGGAGCAGCGTCTGAAACGGTCACGTGACAACAATTCCAATGATTCCGTCCTTTCCGTCCCGGCTCTTCGTATCAGCAAGTTATAAGGATTAACTCACTGAATACTGAGCGATATGATGCACACCCTGTCCGAATGCTCCCCACGGTACATCCGTGGACGTTTTCCAGTGTTTTAGGTGACAAACCAAATGTCCACAAACTCCTCATGAAATACTGCCGCATCAATGTGTTGGGACCAGGTCAGATCCGCAGACATCTTGACGCACAGGAATTTGAAACTGATCCCTCTATGAGAATCGGCTCCTGGCCCCTCGTCCCTCCTGCCCTTTCTGAAGTCGGCAATCAGCTCTTTGGTCTCACGGACAATGACGGCAGGGTTGCTGCTGTGACACCTCCCAACCAGCTGATCCATCTCGCTCCTGTGCGCCCTCTCACCTACATCCGAGATTCTGCCAACAATAGCTGTACCATCAGCAAATATAAATGGCAACTGAGCTGTGCTTAGCCGCAAGTGATGGGTGTAGAGAGAGGAGAGCAGTGGGCTGAGCACACACCCCTGTGATGCGCCTGGGTTTACTGGCGGTGAGGGGCAGATGGACCCCCGAATCCGGGGGACCGGTGGACTACAATTCGTCCGGCCGCTACCCTGTGACACGTGTGGAATGGCTGACCCTACCAGGAGCAGGAGACAAGGCCCTGACGTAACAACCCCCCCCCCCCCCCGTCTCAATGGGGGATTGTGGTCCTCTTGGAGGGTCTTTGATGATGTTGTCTGCGTCACCGAGGCAGCAGGAATTGTAATAACATAACACCATAAGATCCAGGAGCAGAATTCGGCCATTTGGACCATCGAATCCGTTCCGCCATTTCATCCATCACGGCTGATCCATTTTCCCTCTCAGCCCCAGCCTCCTGCCCTCTCTCCGTATCGCTTCATGCCCTGACCATGTCGGCTGCCTGCTCCCATTGAACGAGCCGGTGTCGCCGCGGGAATCTTTCCCGTGTATTTTGCTGCGTTGATTTTACCCGCTACCTTCACAAGCCTTCCAGGCCCTGCTGCAGTGAAGCATCCCCACGGCGTGACGCAGCCACCACCGTGCTTCACCGTAGGGATGTTGTGCTTTTGATGATATGTCTTGTTTGGCTTACGCCAAGCGTAGGATTTTCTCGGATGGCCAAAAAGGCTTATTCTGGTTTCATCAGATCGGAGAAACATCTTCCAGCTGACATCAGAGTTTCCCACATACCTTCTGGCAATCTCCAGCCGAGATTCCATGTGGGATTTTGTCAACAGCGGCTTTCTCTTTGCCAGTCTCCCATAAAGCTGCGACCGGTGAGGCACCCGGGAAACCGTTGTTGTATGCCCAGTCTCTCCCACCCCGGATACCGGAGCTTGTAACTCCTCCAGAGTTGTCATGGGTCTCTTGGTGGCCTCTCTCACTCGTCCCCCTCTGGCATGGTCACTCAGTGCTTGCAAGCAGCCTGCTCGAAGCAGATTTACAGCCGTGCCATATTCTTTCCATTTCTTAATGATTGACTTCATTGTCCTTCAAGGGGTATTCAGTGACCTGGACGTTTTCATGCTTCAATCTCCTGACTGGTGATCTTCAATCACCTGTTCGAGGTGTTGCTCGGAGTGTTCTTTTGTGTTCACGGTGGAGTTTTTGCCTGGATCCTGATCAACAGCAGCCGGACTTTCCAGATACAGATACAATTGATTTTACTAGAATCAATTGAAGCACTTTTCACTGAACAGGCTGATCTCAAATTAACTCATCATCTGACTTCAAAAACCAATTGGCTGCACCTGTGATGATTTGGCGGCGGGAAAGTACTGAATATATAAGAAATCAATTATTTTGTGTTTTATATTGGTAATTAATTCAGATCACTTTGCAGAGGTTTGTTTTCACTTTGATAAGGAAGAGTCTTTTTCTGTTGATTTGTATCATTACAGACGAGTTCAATCCGCTGTGATTGAACGTTGTACAGCAATAAAACATGAAACTCCTCCAAGGCGGGTGAATTCTTTTTACAGACACTGCTGTTCGTCAATTTTACATTTTTTTCTCATCAGATAGAATTAAACCTGTAGCAATTCGTTGTCAAAGGCACATCGTGCCTTACCAGCCTGATTTTTTTTTTTTTGAGGATGTGACTAAACACATTGATGAAGGAAGAACAGTAGATGTAGTATTTCACCAAGGCATTTGATAAGGTACAACTTGCAAGGCCTATTGAGAACGTAAGGGTGCATGGGAACCAAGGGGACATTGCTTTGTGGATCCAGAACTGGCTTACCCACAGAAGGCAAAGAGAGGTTGTAGACGGGTCATATTCTGCATGGAGGTCGGTGATTTTTATTCATGACCTGGAAGAGGAAGTAGAGGGATGGGTGAGTAAATTTTCTGATGACATCTTTAATAGTTTGAGGGTGTTGTGCATAGTGTGGAGGGCTGTCAGAGGTTACAGCGGGACATTACTAGGATGCCAAACTGGGCTGAGAAGTGGCAGATGGCGTTCAACCCAGATAGGTGTGAGGTGGTTCATTTTCGTAGGTCAAATATGATGGCAGAATATAGCATTACTGATAAGACTCTTGGCAGTGTGGAGGATCAGAGCGATCTTGGGTTCCGAGCCCACAGGACACTCAAAGTATTTTAACTCTGTGGGTAAGAAGGCAGACGGTGAATTGGCCTTCATCAATCGTGGGACCGAGTTTCGGAGCCGAGAGGTAATATTGCAGAAATATAGGACCCCTCAACCGTCTCCGGTTTCTTCCACCGTCTGAGGGGAATGAAGCACCACACAGCCGATATGTACAGACCAGGTAAAATCCTCGGTGATGTTTACATCAATAGTGGTGAGCATGTCTCCATTCCTCCTGTAGTTCACAGCCAGCTTCTTCCCTTCTGCGACATTGAGGAAGAGGTTGCTTTAGAAACATAGAAACATAGAAAACCTACAGCACAATATATAAGGATGTAATGTTTCCAGAAATATCCGAGTGAGAGAAATTCCCTCTCACAGGAGTTCACAGGAGTGAAACTGGTGTCTGCGGCTCTGAGGAAGCCGGAGTGTAAAATACAGACACTGGAGTAAGTACCAGACTGTGGGAGATTGTGTTTACAGTCACTGGGTGTCTGACACTGAAGATTAATGTGATCAGTAATTGTGTTACTGATAAACACTGGGGATTTGTACCATCTCCTGTCTCTCTGTGTCCATAAGCCTCACTTTCCCTCATCTCCAGTCTGACCGATGTCGGTCTCACAGATTCTGGTGCCGAGGATCTCGTCTCCGCTCTCAGTACAAACCCATCAGTGACGGAGCTGAACCTGGCATTAAACTCTCTGACATACCGATCTGTCCCCGCTTTCCGCCGCCTGATACTGACCCTCCCGAGTCTGGAGCTGATCTGGTGAGTGTTTGTGTTAATGTTCAATGTGATAAAATATCAGCGGATCCGCGGGTTTTCTGGTGATATTTGTCTGTGAGTGTTGTTGAAACATTAACCCCGGTCCCCTGTTACTCACACTGTTGTGTAATCTGTTTATTTCATCTTTATTCTCCCATCTGTTTCGGACTGACGAGTAATCAATTCAGTGAGACTTGGGAGGAGGAACTAAGGTCTTGGCAGGATACCGGAGGTGGAGGTCTTGTGCTCCTGTGAATGTCTGAATGTGTGAAAATTCCCCACCCACGGGAGCGGGACATTTTGGCCGACTTCATGGCATTCCCTTTAATGCACGATTTCCCCTTTAAGGGCCACTTTTCAGGTAATTCCCAACTTCTGAAATGACGCCGGCTGCAGCCGAGCCCTCTGTGACGTCAGAGGTGGCCCCGCACCCACGTGACTCCGCCGCCTGTCCGGTGACGCTGCATCCGCCGTGCTGTTTGCTCTCGGGAGATCAGGCGGAATTTCGCACACCGGAAGAGCCCGGGGGGCCGGTGCTCCGACTGGGAAACTAGTATCCGGTTGTGAGATTATCCAGGGAGAGAATCTTTATGCGCACTTTGGGGAGAGGACGCTGCATTCGACAGTCTTGCCAATGTAATGACGTTAAATTGGCAAATCCCTCGGCAGCGATCTCGGACACGGCCCTGAAGTGTGATGTTCTAACGGCCGGTTCCCGGATGCGGAGTGACGGTGAGAAACGGGACTGAGGATTCAACCTGTCACTCGTTGTCGCCGGTCAGTTAATTGTGTGTGACTGTGGGGGAATCGGGGGCAGCTTATTCATTCCCGCGCGTCCACGCGCTCCCCTTGCTCCCTCGCCCACTCTCCTTGCCCGCCTCATCCCAGCGCTTCTGTGCGCCGACCCTCCGCTTTCATCCCGATCCCTCCATGTTCCACCTAAACACCTCTGAAATTCCCTACTGCATCTGTCTCAACCGGCATGACTTTCCATTACTGCAGCCGGACTTTCCAGATACAGATACAATTGAATTTACTAGAATCAATTGAAACACTTTTCACTGAACAGGCTGATCTCAAATTAACTAATCGTGTGACTTCAAAAACCAATTGGCTGCACCTGTGATGATTTGGTGGTGGAAAAGTACTGAATATATAAGAGATCAATTATTTTGTGTTTTATATTGGTAATTAATTCAGATCACTTTGCAGAGGTCTGTTTTCACTTTGATACGAAAGAGTCTTTTTCTGTTGATTTGTATCATTACAGACGAGTTCAATCCGCTGTGATTGAACGTTGTACAGCAATAAAACATGAAACTCCTCCAAGGCGGGTGAAATCTTTTTACACACACTGCTGTTAGTCAATTTTACGTTTTTTTTCTCATCAGATAGAATTAAACCTGTAGCAATTCATTGTCAAAGGCACGTCATGTCTTACCAGCCTGATTTTCTTTTGAGGATGTGACTAAACACATTGATGAAGGAAGAACAGTAGATGTAGTATTTCACCAAGGCATTTGATAAGGTACCACTTGCAAGGCCTATTGAGAACGTAAGGGTGCATGGGACCCAAGGGGACATTGCTTTGTGGCTCCAGAACTGGCTGACCCACAGAAGGCAAAGAGAGGTTGTAGACGGGTCATATTCTGCATGGAGGTCGGTGATTTTTATTCATGACCTGGATGAGGAAGTAGAGGGATGGGTGAGTAAATTTTCTGATGACACCTTTAATAGGTTGAGGGTGTTGTGCATAGTGTGGAGGGCTGTCAGAGGTTACAGCGGGACATTACTAGGATGCCAAACTGGGCTGAGAAGTGGCAGATGGAGTTCAACCCAGATAGGTGTGAGGTGGTTCATTTTGGTAGGTCAAATATGATGGCAGAATATAGTATTTCTGGTAAGACTCCTGGCAGTGTGGAGGATCAGAGGGATCTTGGGGTCCAAGTCCATAGGACACTCAAAGTATTTTGACTCTGTGGTTAAGAAGGCATACGGTGAATTGGCCTTCATCAATCGTGGGACTGAGTTTAGGAGCCGAGGGGTAATATTGCAGCTATATAGGACCCTTCAACCGTCTCAGGTTTCTTCCACCGTCTGAGGAGAATGGAGCACCACACAGCCGATATGTACAGACCAGGTAAAATCCTCGGTGATGTTTACATCAATAGTGGTGAGCATGTCTCCATTCCTCCTATAGTTCACAGCCAGCTTCTTACCTTCTGCGACATTGAGGAAGAGGTTGCTTTAGTAACATAGGAACATTGAAAACCTACAGCACAATACAGGCCCATCGGCCCACAAAGCTGTGCCGAACATTTCCCTACTTTAGAACTACCTAGGCTTTACCCAACCCCTTTACTTTTCTATGCTCCAGGTAGCCATCCAGGAGCCTCTTAAAAGACCCTATCGTTTCCGCCACCACCGACGCCGCCGGCAGCCCATTCCACGAACTCACCACTTTCTGCGTAAAAAAACTTACCCCTGACACCTCCTCTGTACCTACTCCCCAGCACCTTAAAACTGCTCTCTCGTGATAACCACTTCAGCACTGGGAAAAAGCCTCTGACTACCCACACGATCAAAGTCTCTCATTATCTTGTACACCTATGTCAGGTCACATCTCATTGCCCGTCGCTTCAAGGACAAAAGGCCGAGTTCACTCAAGCTATTCTCATAAGGCATGCTCCCCAATCCAGGCAACATCTTTGAAAATCTCCTCTGCACCCTTTCTATGGTTTCCACATCATTCCTGTAGTGAGGTGACCAGAACTGAGCACAGTACTCCAAGTGGGGTCTGACCAGGGTCCTATATAGCTGCAATATTACCTCTCGGCTCTTAAACTCAATCCCACGATTGATGAAGGCCAATGCACCGTATGCCTCCTTAACCTCAGAGTCAACCGGCGTAGCAGCTTTGAGTGTCCTCTGGACTTGGACCACAAGATCCCTCTGATCCTCCACACTGCCAAGAGGCTTAGCAGTAATGCTATATTCTGACATCATATTTAAACTACCAAAGAGAACCACCTCACACTTAACTGCGTTGAACTCCATCTGCCACTTCTCAGCCCAGTTTTGCATCCTATCAATGTCCCGTTGTATTCTCTGACAGCCCTCCACACTATCGACAAAAACCCCAACCTTTCTAGCCATCAGCAAATTCACTAACCCATCCCTCCACTTCCTTATCCAGCACGTTTATAAAATTCACGAAGAGTAGGGGTCCCAGAACAGATCCCCAAGGCACACCACTGGTCACCGGCCTCCATGCAGAATGGGTCCCGTCTACAACCACTCTTTGCCTTCTGTGGGGAAAACAGTTCTGGTTCCTCAAAGCCTACTTATGCCGACTTATTTTCTCAATCAAATGCCTTGCTAAAATCCATATACAATTGCTCTTCCCATCCCCCTTCCTGCTGTCCGATCCCTCTTCCCCATTCCCCTTCCAACTGTGGCATCACTGTCTCCCACACACTTCCCCCTGTGGCAACCCTCTTCCCATCACTATTCCGCCATCTATTTCGCCGCCCACGCCAGATTTCCACTGTGGGTCTTTTTCCCGACATTCAACCCTGACCTCTCACGTCAGGAATGTTTTTACTTCCCTGACCGTCAGAGAATATGTGGAGCCTATAAGGTCACACAGACAGACGAAATTACTGACATTCGGTGAATTCATTGGAGCTGGTCAGTGAGGGACATTGACAGTGATGGGAACTCCGATCAGTTATTGACTGAAGGGTTTAATATTTTCTGAAACATCCGAGTGAGAGAAATTCCCCCAGACCCACGGTTTTAATCACTTTGTTCATCAATCTGTCTGTTTGTGTTCAGAATTGTGGGGAATAAACTGGGGGATTCAGGAGTGAAACTGGTGTCTGCGGCTCTGAGGAACCCGGAGTGTAAAATACAGAAACTGTGTTAAGTACCAGACTGTGGGAGATTGTGTTTACAGTCACTGGGTGTCTGACACTGAACATTAATGTGATCAGTAATTGTGTTACTGATAAACACTGGGAATTTGTACCGTCTCCTGTCTCTCTGTGTCCTTCACCCTCACTCTCTCTCATCTCCAGGCTGTGGGATGTCGGTCTCACAGATTCTGGGGCCGAGGATCTCGTCTCCGCTCTCAGTACAAACCCATCACTGACGGAGCTGGACCTGACATCAAACTCTCTGACAGACCGATCTGTCCCCGCTCTCCGCCGCCTCATACTGACCCACCCGAGTCTGGAGTGGATCGGATGAGTGTTTGTGTTAATGTTCAATGTGATAAAATATCAGCGGATCCATGGGTTTTCTGGTGATATTTGTCTGTGAGTGTTGTTGAAACATTAACCCCAGTCCCCTGTTACTGACACTGCAGTGTAATCTGTTTATTTCATCTTTATTCTCCCATCTGTTTCAGACTGACGAGTAATCAATTCAGTGAGACTGGGAAGGAGGAACTGAGGACTTGGCAGGATACCAGAGCTGGAGGTCTTGTGTAACTGTGAACGTCTGAATGTGTGAAAAATCCTCATCCACGGGACCGGGACATTTTGGCCGACTTCCTGGCATCGCCTTTAATGGCCACCTTCCCCTTTAAGGGCCACGCTTCAGGTAATTCCCAACTTCTGAAACGACGCTGGCTCCAGCCGAGCCCTCTGTGACGTAAGAGGTGGCCCCGCACCCACGTGACTCCGCCGCCTGTCCGGTGACGCTGCATCCGCCGTGCTGTTTGCTCTCGGGAGATCAGGCGGCATTTCGCACACAGGAAGAGCCCGGGGGGGCCGGTTATTCCATTTTATCTGAAATTTCTGGCCCCTGCTATTGGGCATTGCAAAAATATACCCTCCGTCCACTCTAGGTGTGTCTAATAACCCTCTATTAGATCAACCGACAGCCTCCAAGCTTGCCCTAAGCTCTCGTTATAGCACATGCACTTTGATCCAAGGCTGTATCCTGCTACATTTCGTCTGCATCCTCCGCAAAGTCGCGACATCTTTCCTGCATCTCCTCCTTCCGCAGCCGGTCTTGGGACCGTCCATGACGGAATTGTTTAAAATCAGCTGCTGAACAGCGACGGTGCCTGGGCCCTCAGATGAGAAGTCCAGTGGTCCGCGGTGTGAACTCGCCCATCTCTGCAAAAACAACGGACTCGAGCGCCACCCACTGGCCGAACAGTGATGGTGCGTCTGCAATCGAAGTCCTGAGCGATCATCACTGTCAGGCTGGGAGAGAAATTAGCGTACTGGTCTTCATCGCAACAATCAGAATCAGGTTTATTATCACCGGCATGTGTCGTGAAATTTGTTAACATAGCCGCAGCAGTTCAATGCATTAATATATAGAAGGGGAAATCAATCAATTACAGATGATGGATATTGAATACATTAAAAATCGCGCAAAATCAGAAATATAATATATTGAAAAACTGAGATAATATTCACGGGCTCAATGTCCGTTTAGGAAACGGATGGCAGAAGGGAAGAAGCGTCGCCGCCTGGAGAGTCAGATTGGAAGTCCAGTGCTTCGCCTTGTGAACGATCCCAGAACTGCAAACGCAACGGACTACAGCGCCACCCACTGGCAGAACAGCGGTAGTGCGCTGCAGATGAAATCCTGGGCGTTTTTCGCTGTTTGACCTGCCACGAGTGAGGAAAACAATTAGCCTGCTGTTCTTAATTGCCAGAGAGTTGGAGTTTAACAACAGGGACGTTAATCTACACTCCTACTTGTTGAGGCCACTCCTCGAGTACTGAGCACAGTTCTGGTCCCTCGTTTCGAAAAGAAAATGAGGTAGTGACTGTTACAGTCACGGATTCGGCAGCGCAGCGGGTTCGGCAAATGCGCTCGTGATATTGTACGTGAACCCCTCAGGCTCGGCCAGCACGTGCTCGACTGGGGGAAGACAGCAACTGAGAAATCTCGTTTCTGTGCATCATCGAATTATTATTTCATTGCGATGGTATTTAACACCATTCTTTTCGTTGTGGTGCTTGCCGAGGCTTGAACAAAGTACAGCAACGTTTCGCTGCCGGTTGCGTTCGGCCTTGAAACGTCAGGAAACATGGTTCCCGTTACCTCAGCGCAACGGGCAGAACTAAAGACTCGGTAGGAACCCCAATGAAGAGCGACCAACCAGTACAAGAATTCATAAATGATACCAAAGTGCCGGCAGATATTGCTGTTATAAGATTTAAAAGCCACTCCGAAAGAATACAATGAAGAGACGTGAAAACGCCTCCGCGGGTGAGGTTGAGATGTGTAGCACGGGAAGGGGTAAACGATAAAAGAAGGTAAAAAGGCGAATGATTAAAAGAAGTACCGAGCGTGTATGTGGTGAACCCGAAGACTGAAACTATGGAAAGGAAGTTCAACTCTGTGTCGCAGACACACATACAAGTTATTTGAGCGAAGCGTGTTCAATGCTGTATGTAGGAAAACTGGCTCTGGATGGAGAATGGTGGGGTTAATTTCGCCCCCTTTTCCCACTAGCCCTGCCCGCACCTCCCAATAATCCCACCCCGTGCTCTTCCCCGACCCCACCCTCTCCACTCCTCCTACCGACCCCGCCCTCTCCACTCCCAATAACCCACCGATCTCCACTCTGACCCCGCCCCTATTTCCACCGACCTTTTGCTCTTCTCCTACTGAGCCAGCCCTCTCCCACGCGAGCCCGGCCACATCCCCTAATGATCGGCACCCCATTCACTGACTATACTCCGTACCCTTCCGATCCCGTTAACTGCTGCCACTGGCAGATCAGAGCGTAAGATATAGAAGCTAAACTGCTCCCTCGCCCACTCTCCTTGCCCGCCTCAGCCAAGCGCTTCTGTGCGTCGACCCTCCGCTTTCATCCCGATCCCTCCATGTTCCATCTAAACATCTCTGAAATTCCCTACTGCATCTGTCTCAACCGGCATCCCCTGCAGTGAATACGAGGCAGCCACCACAGTTTGTGTTTGGACCGTCCATGACGGAGTTGTTTAAGATCAGCTCCTGAACAGCGACGGCGCCTGGGCCCACAGATGAGAAGTCCGCTCTCGCTAGTTCTTTTAATTATTTGCCTTTTAACTTCTTTTATCGATTACCCCTTCGCGTGCTACACATCTCAACCTCACCTGCGGGGGCATTTTCACGTGTTTCGCCGTGTGAGCTCGCCCATCTCTGCAAATACAAGTGACTCCAGCGCCACCCTCTGGCTGGACAGCGATGGTGCGTCTGCAACAGAACTCTTGGAGCGCCCATCACTGTCAGGCTGGGAGAGAAATTAGCGTACTGGTCTTCACCGCAAGAAACAGAATCAGGTTTATTATCACCGGCGTGTGTCGTGAAGTTTGTCAACATAGCCGCAGCAGTTCAATACAATAATAAATAGAACGGAAAATCAATCAATTACAGTATATGTATATTGAATAGATTAAAAATCGTGCAAAAACAAAAATAATATATACTGAAAAAGTGAAATAGTGTTCACGGGCTCAATGTCCATTTCGGAAACGGATGGCAGAAGGGAAGAAGCGTCCATGGTGGAATTGTTTAATATCAGCGCTGACCAGCGGCGCCGCCTGGAGAGTCAGACTGGAAGTCCAGTGCTTCGCCTTGTGAGCGATCCCAGAACTGCAAACACAACGGACTAGAGCGCCACTCACTGGCAGAACAGCGGTAGTGCGCTGCAGATGAAGTCCTGGGCGTTTTTCGATGTTTGACCTGCCACCGCTGAGGAAAACAATTAGCGTGCTGTTCTTAATTGCCAGAGAGTTGGAGTTTAACAACAGGGACGCTAAACTACACTTCAACTTGTTGAGGCCACTCCTCGAGTACTGAGCACAGTTCTAGTCCCTCTTTTCGAAAAGAATATGAGGTAGTGACTGTTACAGTCACGGATTCGAAAGCGCAGCGGGTTCGGCAAATGCGCTCGTGATATTGTACGTGAACCCCTCAGGCTCGGCCAGCATGTGCTTGACTGGGGGAAGACAGCAACTGAGAAATCTCGTTTCTGTGCATCATCGAATTATTATTTCGTTTCGATGGTATTTAACACCATTCTTTCCGTTGTGGTGCTTGCTGAGGCTTGAACAAAGCACAGCAACGTTTCGCTCCGGTTGCGTTCGGCCGTGCCTGAGAAATAGGACGTTAGACTCAACTAACGCTGAAGGCTAGCGGTATTCGTTTGATATTTAGTTAATCCTCTCAGCCGCAGTGATGGCATCGTTTTCCATTGGAGAGTTTCAGTTAACCGCCCAGTTTGACTGAGCGTTTAATGCTTTCCTTTCCCTCTAAACTCTGTTCTCATGAATGTTTGGAAACTATCGAACTACTTCAGATTCTCTCTCTCCGCGCTTGGCCATATACGAAGGAAGTGACAGCTGACGCCATTTTTGAAACTCTGGCCTGAGAATCGCCTTTCTGAGATAGCGGCCCCATCCGGATTTCAACCCACACCGGTTAGTCTCCCGATACAGTGACACCATCGGTACTCCCAGGAACTGCAGGCCAGTCATGATATGTGCACTACTGCGACCCCCAGCGACTCAAGCGAGGATGACAGCGATAAAACAATAAGACCGACAAATATGACGTATAAAGGGAAAAACTACACCAGGGATTAAAGGAGAAACTGTTGTTAATCAATGCATTCACAACCTTACACACCAGTGGTGGCAGTTCCAACAATTGGTCAGGTAATTGGCAATCTCCTAAGACATTCAGTGCTCAGCCGACTCTGTGGCTGTTTATGAAGAACAACTGAAAGTGTTTCAAACATTAAAACCGTCATTGTCTGCACCTGCATTAAGATTCACTGCTACAGATAAACCATTTATCCGAGATGTTAACGATAAACACATGATGGAAGTCACACAGGAAAATATAGTCTAAGACCTTGTGTCCATGTATGTTGCAGAAATCTACAGTCTAACACAATATAGCTTGACATCTCCCTGAACGTACACTAGGGGGCAGCATCAACCCCTCCTTTGACGCTGCATCACAGATTCTCCCGGGGTTGCGGACCAAATCTATGGCAGTTTCTTCTTCTGCCAGAGATTTGATTCTGCACAATAATGGTCCCTCAATGATTGGAAGAGGAATTTCAATGGCTGGAGTGGGCTGTTGTTTCCCGGATGTGAAATACTGACGTCAGGAAACATGGTTCCCGTTACCTCAGCGCAACGGGCAGAACTCAAGACTCGGTAGGAACCCCAATCCAGAATGGCCAACCAGTACAAGAATTCATAAATGATACCAAAGTGCCGTCACATATTGCGGTTATAAGATTTAAAAGCCACTCCGAAAGAATACAATGTAGAGACGTGAAAATGCCTCCGCGGGTGAGGTTGAAATGTGTAGCACGGGAAGGGGTAAACGACAAAAGAAGTTAAAAAGGCGAATGATTAAAAGAAGTACCGAGAGCGTATGTGGTGAACCCGAAGACTGAAACTATGGAAAGGAAGTTCAACTCTGTGTCGCGGACACACATACAAGTTATTTGAGAGAAGCGTGATCAATGTTGTAAGCAGGAAAACTGGTTCTCGATAGAGAATGGTGGGATTGATTTCTTCCCACTTCCCTCTTCCCACTGGCCCCGCCCGCAGCTCCCCATGACCACGCCCCATTCTTCCGCTGGCTCCGCCCTCTCCATTTCTCCCTCGGAACCCACCCTCTCCACCATCAATGACCGCAACGCTCTCCGCTCTCTGACCCCGCCCCTATTTCTACCGAACGCCCCTCTTCTCCTACTGACCCAGCCCACTCCCCACTCCCCCACGAGGCCGGCCACTTCCCCTAATGATCTATACTGTGTTCACTGACTACGCTCCGTACCCTTCCGATCCCGTTCACTGCTCCCACTGACACGAAGAATCATAAGATATGGAAGCCATTTCGCCTATTGGGTCTTACCCTCCATTTCATCATGGCTGATCCAATATTATGCTCAGCCCCAACCTCCTGCCTTCTCCCCGTATCCCTTGATGCCCTGAACAATCAAGATTCTACTCACCTCTGCCTTAAAGACTTGCTCTCTACAGCCGCCACTGGCAATTAATTACATAGATTCACCACTCTCTGGCAATAGAAACTCCTCAGCAGAGTTCTAAAAGGACGTCCCTCTATTCTGAGGTTGTCTTCTGATCATAGACTCCGCCACAACAGGAATCATCCTCTCCACATCCAATCTATCTGTGCCCTCTGGTCCTAGACTCCCCCACTACAGGAAACATCCTCTCCACATCCACTCTATCTGTGTCCTCTGGTCCTAGACTCCCCCACTGTAGGAAACATCCTCACCACATCCAATCTATCTGTGTCCTCTGGTCCGAAACTCCCCCATTGTAGAAAACATCCAGTCCACATCCAATCTATCTGTGTCCTCTTGTCCTAGACTCCCCCAATATAGGAAACATCCTCTCCACATCCACTCTAGGTGTTAATCTTGAAGTAGTAAAATGGATTCAACAGTGGCTGGATAGGAGATGCCAGAGAGTAGTGGTGGATAACTGTTTATCAGGTTGGAGCCCGGTGACTAGTGGTGTGCTTCAGAGAACTGTACTGGGTCCAATGTTGTTTGTCATTTATATTAATGATCTGGATGATGGGGTGGTAAATTGGATTAGCAAGTATGCAGATGATACTAAGGTAGGTGGCGTTGTGGATAATGCAGTAGGTTTTCAAAGCTTGCAGAGAGATTTAGGCCAGTTAGAAGAGTGGGCTGAATGATGGCAGATAGAGTTTAATGCTGATAAGTGTGAGGTGCTACATTTTGGTAGGAATAATCCAAATAGGACATACATGGTAAATGGTAGGGCATTGAAGAATGCATTAGAACAGAGTAATCTAGGAATAATGGGGCATAGTTCCCTGAAGGTGGAATCTCATGTGGATAGGGTGGTGAAGAAAGCTTTTGGTATGCTGGCCTTTATAAATCAGAGCATTGAGTATAGAAGTTGGGATGTAATATTAAAATTGTACAAGGCATTGGTGAGGCCAAATTTGGAGTATTGTGTACAGTTCTGGTCACCGAATTATAGGAAAGATGTCAACAAAATAGAGAGAGTACAGGGATTTATTAGTATGCTGCCTGGTTTTCAGCACCGAAGTTGCAGGGAAGGTTTGAACAAATTAGGTCTTTGTTCTTTGTTGGGGGGGACTTGATAGAGGTATTTAAAATTATGAGGGGGATAGATAGAGTTGATGTGGATAGTGTTGTTCCAATGAGAGTAGGGGAGATTCAAACAAGGGGACATGAATTGAGAGTTAGGGGGCAAAAGTTTAAGGGTAACACGAGGGGGGATTTCTTTACTCAGCCAGTGGTAGATGTGTGGAACGAGCTTCCAGTAGAAGTGGTAGAAGCAGGCTCGGTATTGTCATTTAAAGTAAAATTGGGCAGGTATATGGACTAGAAAGTAATAGAGGGTTATGGGCTGAATGCAGGTCGGTGGGACGAGGTGTGAATAAGCGTTCGGTACGGACTAGAAAGGCCGAGATGGCCTGTTTCCGTGCTATAATCGTTATATAGTGATATAGTTATATAAGTATTCATTGAGGACCTCCCTCACTTCCACAGCCTCCTGGCATATCTTCCCACTTTTATCTCTAATCGGTCCTACCTTCACTGCTGACATCCTTTTATTCTTCACATAATTGAAGAATGTCTTGGGGTTTTCCTTTACCTTACTCGCCAAGGCCTTCTCATGCCCCCTTCTTGCTCTTCTCAGCCCCTTCTTAAGCTCCTTTCTTGCTACCCCATATTCCTCAATAGACCCATCTGATCCTTGCTCCCTAAACCTCATGTCTGCTGCCTTCTTCCACCTGACTAGATTTTCCACTTCACTTGTCACCCATGGTTCCTTCACCTACCATTCTTTATCTTTTTCACCGGGACAAATTTATCCCTAACATCCTGCAAGAGATCCCTAAATATCGACCACATGTCCATAGTACATTTCCCTGCAAAAACATCATCCCAATTCACACCCGCAAGTTCTAGACTTATAGCCTCATTATTTGCCCTTCACCAATTCAAAAATTTCCTGTCCTCTCTATTTCTATTCTTTTCCATGATAATGTTAAAGGCCAGGGAGCGGTGGTCACTGTCCCCCAGATGCTCACCCATTGAGAGATCCGTGACCTGACCCGGTTCGTTACCTTATACTAAATCTAGTATGGCATTCCCCCTAGTCGGCCTGTCAACATACTGTGACAGGAATCCGTCCTGGACACACTTAACAATCTCTGCCCCGTCTAAAGCATTGGAACTAATCAGATGCCAATCAAGATTAGGTAAGTTAAAGACACCCATGATAACAGCCCTGTTATTTTTGCACCTTTCCATACTCTGCCTCCCAATCTGCTCCTCGGTATCTCTGCTGCTACCAGGGGGCCTATAGAATACCCCCAATAGAGTAACTACTCTCTTCCTGTTCCTGATTTCCACCCATACTGACTCAAAAGAGGATCCTGCTACATTACCCACCCTTTCTGTAGCTGTAATAGTATCCCTGACCAGTAATACCACCCCTCCTCCCCCATTCCCCCCTCTCTATCCCTTTTAAAGCACTGAAATCCAGGAATACTGAGAATCCATTCCTGCCCCGGTGCCAGCCAAGTCTCTGTAATGGCCACTACATCATAATTCCATGTATGTGTCCAAGCTCTCAGTTCATCACCTTTGTTCCTGATGCTTCTTGCATTGAGGTACACACACTTTAGCCCTTCTACATTACTGCCTTTATACCCTTTATTCTGCTTCTTTTTCCTCGAAGCCTCTCTATATGTTAGATCTGGCTTTACTCCATGCCTATACTTGCAGGACTCGCATGACCTTTATCCTCCTCCACCTCACTATCTGCTCTTACACTCTGGTCCCCCTCCCTCGGCAAATCTAGTCAAACCCCCTCCTGTGCCTCCTAAACTTTTCTACTACGCTTCTTGCATTGAACTATCCGCAGCCCAGGACATTAGTCGAACTGTGCTCAACCATTTGCCAAAGGTCTAAACAACATTTAGCTGCGACAACTCTCCAGTATCAGTTCTGGCACTCCGAATTTCAACCCCATCCCGTACACCACAAGCAAACGTTCCCACTAGGGTATGAGTCCCCTTCCAGTTCATCGCAAACCATCTTGTCTGCACAGGTCTCAAATTCCCAGTGGCAGGATCCCGTCACCGGTCACTCTCTCTCTCTCTATAAGAAGAAAGGACACTGAATGACCGTGGTGTTTAGAAAGGAGAATGTCTCAGACTGATGTATTTAAAGAAATGGCGTGAACACGCAGAAAGTTGAGAAGCAACTGTCAGAATTGCCTTGCATCTTATTTTATATTCCATTGTGTCATGGAGTCTGTTGCTCTCTGCTGAAAACAGAAATGGTTAGACATAACGTCATACAACAGACACAAAATGCTGGTGGAACACAGCAGGCCAGGCAGCATCTATAGGGAGAAGCGCTGTCGACGTTTCGGGCCGAGACCTTTCAACAGGAACTAACCTTATCCATAACCCACCACTTCTAAACCAGCCAAATATTCCTCGGCTCATTGTTTGAAATGAAGGGCGAAGGCCACTACTTGGAAATATACCCACAAGGAAATAGAACATTGTTAATATTTTTTCCGACTTTTCATTTCCAACCAGACTACTGTCTGCGGGTTGTATCAGTGATCAAGAATTCATTAGCTCAGTGATAAACTTCTTCTCGTCATGCTGGTGCTTGTATCCCTGAGGTTGTGTTTACATGTTGGGATTTTTCCACAGCTTATATCAAGATTAAGAACTGTTCCAGAATCAGCAATAAACCTTTCATGCGAGGGCTGTACAGCCCTATCCTGCACCATTTTCAAAATACGTTACTTCAGGTGAATACATCGATATATATCTGTTTCTTTTATTCTGTTCGGGTAGATTGTAATTGTTTGGAGCCCTTCTCGGTGGCCGGTGGAAGTAAAGATTTTTTTGATTATATTGAAGGTCTGGATGCTTGATAAACACCGGGGTGGAGAGCTATAAGACCCAACGATATAGGAGCAGAATGAGGCTGTTTGGTCCATTGAGTCTGCTCCGCCTGTTCATCATGGCTGATTCAATATTTTATCTGAGGCCCAAACTGCTTGTATCCCGTCAGTAAGTATTAGTAAGTACTGGTATCAAGATAGGTGGCGTTGTGGATAATGAAATAGGCTTTCAAAGCTTGCAGAGAGATTTAGGCCAGTTCGAAGAGTGGGCTGAAAGATGGCAGATGGAGTTTAATGCTGATAAGTGTGAGGTGCTACATTTTGGTAGGAATAATCCAAATAGGACATACACGGTAAATGGTAGGGCATTGAAGAATACAGTAGAACAGAGTGATCTAGGAATAATGGGGCATAGTTCCCTGAAGGTGGAATCTCATGTGGATAGGGAGGTGAAGAAAGCTTTTGGTATGCTGTCCTTTATAAATCGGAGCACTGAGTATAGGAGCTGGGATGTAATGTTAAAATTGTACCAGGCATTGGTGAGGCCAAATTCGGAGTATTGTGTGCAGTTCTTGTCACCGAATGATAGTAAAGATGTCAGACCTTATGGAAATGGGGTGAAGAGTTAACAATTCCCCCCCCCCTCTTGAGATCTATGAACTATTGCTATTACTATGCTGCTACTGAGAGAGAGAGAGAGAGAGAGAGATGAAGCACAGAGGCAGGGACATCTGCTACAGATAAGAGGGAGGGAGACATTTGATTTACATATTATGGCTGCTTCCTGGCATTGGTAAGGCCGAATTTGGAGTATTGTGTACAGTTCTGGTCACTAAATCATAGGAAACATGTCAACAAAATAGAGAGAGTACACAGATTTACTAGAATGCTGCCTGGGTTTCAGCACCTAAGTTATATGGGAAAGGTTGAACAAATTAGGTCTTTATTCTTTGTAGCATAGAAGGTTGAGGGGGGACTTGATAGAGGTATTTAAAATGATGAGGGGGATAGATAGAGTTGACGTGGATAGG
Organism: Hemitrygon akajei; assembly: GCF_048418815.1. Taxonomy (NCBI): domain Eukaryota; kingdom Metazoa; phylum Chordata; class Chondrichthyes; order Myliobatiformes; family Dasyatidae; genus Hemitrygon; species Hemitrygon akajei. The sequence continues at coordinate 1,053,609 of NW_027331961.1, read as the reverse complement.
CTTTTTCCATTCAGAGTTGGTGAGATTCAAACAAGAGGACATGAGTTGAGAGTTCACGGGCATAAGTTTAAGGGTAACACGAGGGGGAACTTCTTTACTCTGAGAGTGGTAGCTGTGTGGAACGAGCTTCCAGTAGAAGTGGTAGAGGCAGGTTCGGTATTGTCATTTAAAGTAAAATTGGATAGGTATATGGACGGGAAAGGAATGGAGGGTTATGGGCTGAGTGCGGGTCGGAGGGACTAGGTGAGAGTAAGCGTTCAGCACGGACTAGAAGGGCCGAGATGGCCTGTGTCCGTGCTGTAATTGTTATGTGGTTACATGGGTAACATCACCGTCAACCTGCGCAGCAGCTTTCAGTGTCCTGTCGACACAGACACCAAGATCTGTCAGATCCTCCACACTGCCAAGAGACATTCCATCAGTTTGACCTACCCAAATGAAAACAGTTCACACTTATCTGGGATGAACCCCGTCTGACGCTGTTCAACCCGGTTCCGCATCCTGTCGATGTCCCGCTGTAAACTCTGACGGCCCTCCAGGCTATCCACAACACCCTCAACTTCAGTGCCATCAGCAAACGTACTAACCCACCCCTTCTACTTCTTCATCCAGGTGATGTATAAAAATCACAAAGTGGAGGTGTCCCACAGCAGATCCCTGCGGAACACCACTGGTCACCGACCTCCATGCGGAAAACAAACTATATATAACCGTGTGCACGCCGATTCTGGATCCAGAAGGCAAGGTCTCCATGGATCCCATGCCACCTTGCTTTCTGAATAAGCCTTGCACGGGGACCCTTGTCAAATGCCGTACTGAAATCCATATACACTACATCCACTGTTCTCACCTCATCAATTTGCTTTGTGACTTCCTCAATGAATGCAGTCAGGTTCGTAAGGCACGACCTGCTCTTGATCAGGCTATGCCGACTATCCCTAATCAGATTATTTTTGCTTCCTTGTATGCCCTCTGCTTTGCTTTTACATTGGCTTTGACTTCACTAGTCAGCCACGGTTGCATCCTTCTTCCATTCGAAAATTTCTTCTTCTCTGGAATATATCTGTCTTGCACCTTCCTCACTTCTCGTATAAACTCCAGCCACTGCAGCTCTGCCGCCCTTCCCGCTAGTGTCCCTTTCCAGTCAACCTTGGCCAGTTCCTCTCTAATCACCTCTGGTTCATTACACAATACCAAATCCAATACAGCCGATCCCCTAGTGGGCTCAACAACAAGCTGTTCTAAAAACTCATCTCGTAGACATTCTCCAAATTCTCTCTCTTGAGATCCAGCTCTGCTAACCCTAATGCGAGTCCCAGCTCTGCTAACCTCACTTCATATGAATTGTTCTCCAAAACCAGGCAACATCCTGGTAACTCTCCTCTGCACGCTCTCCATAGCTTCCACATCCTTCCTATAATGAGGTGACCAGAATTGAACACAATACTCTAAGTGCGGTCTCACCAGAGTTGCAACATGACCTCTCTACTCTTGAACTCAATCACCCTGTGAATGAAGCTTAACATCCCATAGGCCGTCTTAACTACCCTATCAACCTGTGCAGCGACCTTGAGGGATGTCTGCATTTGAACCCCAAGCTCCATTTGTTTATCCACACTCTTAAGAAACTGACCATTAATCCTTCTGGTTTGTCCTTCCAAAATGCATCACCTCACACTTGTCCGGATTGAACTCCATCTGCCATTTTTCTGCCCAACTCTGCAGCCAGTCTATATCCTCTTGTAACATTCTGCAACCTGCAGCTCCTCCAATCTTCGTGTCATCTACAAACTTACTCACGCATCCTTCCGCCCCTACATCCAGGTCATTTATAAAAATCACAAATAGCTGGGGTCCCAGGACAGATCCATGCGGCACTCCACTAGTTACCGAACTCCAGGAAGACTACTTTCCTTCCCCAACTACCCTCTGCTTTCTTCCTTTAAGCCAATTTTTTATCCAAACAGCCAAGGTTCCACTTATCCCATGCCTCATGACTTTCTGGATGAGTCTCTCGTGAGGGACCTTGACAAATACCTTGCTAAAGTCCATGTAGACCACATCCACTGCCCTACCCTCATCAATTTCTTTTGTTACCTTTTCAAGAAACTCAATCAGGCTCGTGAGGCACAATCTTCCCTTCACAAAGCCATGTTGACTATCCATGAGTAGACTGTACTTCTCCAAATACTCGCAGATCCGATCCTTAAGAATCCTTTCCAGTTGTTTGCATACCACCGATGTAAGACTCGCCGGTTTATAGTTCCCAGGTTTCTCCCTATTACCTTTTTTAAACAGGGGAACTACATTTGCCATTCTCCAGACCTCCGGCACTTCCCCTGCAGCCAAAGAGGATTCAAAGAGCATAGCTAATGCTCCTGCGATCTCTTCTCCCAATTCCCACAACAACCTGGGGTGTATCATATCCGGCCCTGGGGATTTATCAATCTTAATGTTTTTAAGAAGATCCAGCACTTCTTCTTCCCTAATCTCCACATTGTCCAGCACACAAGCCCGCTCTACTTCGACCTCACCCTGATCAAGATCCTTTTCACTTGTGAATACTGAAGCAAAGTATTCATTTAGCACCTCCCCAACCTCCTCCGCCTGCAGGCAGATGTTGCCCTCTTTGTCCTTTGGTGATGTTATGTGGAACTTCTCTCTGAGGGTGCGGAACAATAAAAGATAAGAAACAGGAGCAGGAGAGGACTACCAAGCCCGTTCAGCCTGCTCCGAAATTCAATGAACTCATTGCTAATGTGGCCATGGGCACAACTCCGCCTCCCTGCCTTTCCCCCACAACCCTTAGTTCCCCTTCGATGCAAATCTCCCTTCAAATTTGTCTTTAATATGTTCACTGAGGGAGCCCCCACTGCCTCATTCGGCAGAGAATTCCACAGATTCACCACTCTCTGGGAAAAGCCCTTCATCCTCATATCCGTCCTAAATCTACACCCCTCGAATCATGCGGTTGAGTTTCACCCAACAGTGGAAACAGATTTCCAGCCTCTATCCTCTCTATCCCTTTCACAATTTTATAAGCGTCGATAAGATCTCCGCTGACAGGTCTGAATTCCGGCTCGTACAATTTCTGCCGACTCTGTCTCCCCTCGTAGTGGAATGCTGAGCTGAAAAAGAAACAGTGGACGTGGGTTCGATTTCAGAAGTTGTGAAAGAGATGCATGGCGTCATGGACACGTCACGGAGGGCTGTGGTTCTGGCGCAGATCGATTGGCCGAGGCTGCGGAACAGATGGACTCGGACTACAAGATCCGAAGGTCATATTTCTGTGCTGCGGGGTTCTCTGACTCGACAATATAAAGCCAGTTTCATAAGATGACAAAGAGCCGTCTGTCTCCTGGGTGATAGGACAAGGATACCTAATGCGGACAATGACAAATTTACGATTTTAAAGGTTGGTCTCGTCACAGCTCAAGAATTTTATTGCAAAACAGGTTTTTAAAAAACCTAGATATCCCACTGTGAGGGAATGGACTGAGGAACTGGTTAAGATTTCTTCATACAAACACATGTTGGGAAGAATTAACAGTGAGGGAAAAGTGCAAGACGCCTGGGGTCAATTACGGTTTTATGTTAATTTAAATTTAAATTAGAAGTTTATTTTCTATTCCTTAGTTTTATATGTTTACCTGTCATGGGATGGCTGTGTAAATATGTTGTACTGTATCTGCTCTATGATATGCTGCGCTGCTTTGTAAAATAAGAATAAATAATAAATTATTGAATTACAAAAAAAACCCAAAGAGGCAGCAATCAATGAGATGGTTAAAAAGAAGCTGGAACTGCGGAATATGACATCTGCCAGAAAAAATACCCCTGAGCGAGTAAGTTATTGAGAAGCTTAGATCCCAAGGAAGGCAGGCGCACCTGACACAGCATGATGAATGCTTGGGGCATTCCGAAGCGGCGGGTTGATGCAGAACTGAAATTTCATCACCAGGTACACGAACACAAGGAGGATATTTTTACCAATGCCCACATAGTAACACATTAACCCTGTCATGGTGCCAAACGTCGACTGAACCTTTTTTTTCCCCCATACATGCTGTCTGACGTGCTGAGTTACACTGAACATAGAATAGTAGAGCACATTACAGGCCCTTCGGCCCACAATGTTGTGCTGATCCTCAGACCCTGCCTCCCATTTACACCCCCTCCCACCTTAAATTCCTCTATATACCTGTCCAGTAGTCTCTCAAACTTCACTAGTGTATCTGCCTCCACCACTGACTCAGGCAGTGCATTCCACGCACCAACCACTCTCTGAGTGAAAAACTTCCTCTAATATCTCCCTTAAACCTCCCTCCCCTTAACTTAAAGCCACGTCCTCTTGTACTGAGCTGTGGTGCCCTGGGGAAGAGGCGCTGGCTGTCCACTCTGTCTATTCCTCTTAATATCTTGTACACCTCAATCATGTCTCCTCTCATCCTCCTTCTCTCCAAAGAGTAAAGCCCTAGCTCCCTTAATCTCTGATCATAATCCATACTCTCTAAACCAGGCAGATTCCTGGTAAATCTCCTCTGTACCCTTTCCAATGCTTCCACATCCTTCCTAAACTGAGGCGACCAGAACTGGACACAGCACTCCGAGTGTGGCCTAACTGGAGTTTTATAGAGCTGCATCATTACATCGCGACTCTTAAACTCTATCCCTCGACTTATGAAAGCTAACACCCCATAAGCTTTCTTAACTACCCTATCTACCTGTGAGGCAACTTTCAGGAGTTCCTCCATCATTCTGTGTGTGTTGGCTGGTTTCCGAGCGTCTGTAGGCTTCCTCCCGCTTTGTGATTGGATCACCGACAAACACACGCTGACCCTCAGGGTCACCCCCGTACTCCTCAGCACCTCGCCCTCCCACTCGAACTCCGCAAATATGCCGAGCATCTGTCATCACAGATTGACGCGAGGCGCTGGTTTGCGGGGCAGCGAGTGGAAAGCGCTGAAGCAAGCGGGGCCTGGCTGGACTCCCCGTGCGAGGCAGACCGCGGGGGGTCATCGGCAAGGGCCAATCGGAAGCTTGGAAGCCGGCGGCGATTGTGGGAGCGGTCACCGTGTGAGTGGACCAGTGTGTGAGTGGGGAGTTAAGGCTTTGGCTCGGAGACACTTCCTCAACAAGAGGATGTGCCTAGAGTGTGATTCACCGGTTTGTTTCAATAGACAATAGACAGTAGGTGGAGGAGTAGGCCATTCGGCCCTTCTAGCCAGCACCGCCATTCACTGTGATTATGGCTGATCATACACAATCAGTACCCCGTTCCTGCCTTCTCCCCATATCCCTCGACCCCGCTATCTATAAGAGCTCTATCTAACTCTCTCTTGAATGCATCCAGAGACTTGGCCTCCACTGCCTTCTGGGGCAGAGCATTCCACGTATCCACCACTGTCTGGGCGAAAAAGATTTTCCGCATCTCTGTTCTAAATGGCCTTACCCCTTATTCTTAAACTGTGGCCTCTAGTTCTGGACTCACCCATCAGCGGGAGCATGCTTCCTGCCTCCAGCGTGTCCAATCCCTTAATAATCTTATATGTTTCAATCAGATCCCTTCTCATCCTTCTAAATTCCAGTGCATATAAGCCCAGTCGCTCCAATCTTTCAACATATGACAGTCCCGCCATTCCGGGAATTAACCTTGTGAACCTACGCTGCACTCCCTCAATAGCAAGAATGTCCTTCCTCAAATTGGGAGACCGAAACTGCACACAATACTCCAGGTGTGGTCTCTCCAGGGCCCTGTACAGCTGCAGAAGGACCTCTTTACTCCTATACTCAATTCCTCTTGTTATAAAGGCCAACATGCCATTAGCTTTCTTCACTGCCTGCTGTACCTGCATGTTTACTTTCATTGTCTGATGTTTCCTTTCTTTCTTTCGTGGGATTGAGTTCAAGAGCCAAGAGGTAATGTTGCAGCTATAGAGGACCCTGGTCAGACTCCACTTGGAGTACTGTGCTCAGTTCTGGTCGCCTCACTACAGGAAGGATGTGGAAACCATAGAAAGGATGCAGGGGAAATTTACAAGGATGTTGCCTGGATTGGGGTGGATGCCTTATGAGAATAGGTTGAGTGAACTCGGCCTTTTCTCCTTGGAGCGACGGAGGATGAGAGGTGACCTGATAGAGGTGTACAAGATGATAAGCGGCATTGATGGTGTGGATAGTCAGAGGCTCTTCCACCAGGAGCTGAAATGGTTGCCACAAGAGGACACAGTTTTAATGTGCTTGGAAGTAGGTACAGAGAAAATGTCAGGGGTACGTTTTTTACACAGTGATTGGTGAGTGCGTGGAATAGGCTGCTGGTAACGGTGGTGGAGGCGGAAACAATAGGGTCTTTTAAGAGACACCTGGATGGATACATGGAGCTGAATAAAATAGTGGGCTATGGGACACATATAGAGTGGAGATATAGAGAGTTTCCTATAGTGGAGGAGTCTAGGACCAGAGGACACAGATAGAGTGGATGTAGAGAGGATGTTTCCTATAGTGAGGGAGTCTAGGACCAGAGGACACAGATAGAGTGGATGTGGAGAGGATGTTTCCTACAGTGGGGGAGTCTAGGACCAGAGGACAGAGATAGAGTGGATGTAGAGAGGATGTTTCCTACAGTGGGGGAGTCTAGGACCAGAGGACAGAGATAGAGTGGATGTAGAGAGGATGTTTCCTACAGTGGGGGAGTCTAGGACCAGAGGACACAGATAGACTGGATGTGGAGAGGATGTTTCCTATAGTGGGGGAGTCTAGGACCAGAGGACACAGATAGAGTGGATGTGGAGAGGATGTTTCCTACAGTGGGGGAGTCTAGGACCAGAGGACACAGATAGAGTGGATGAGGAGAGGATGTTTCCTATGGTGGGGGAGTCTAGGACCGGAGGACACAGACTCTGTTTCTCTGTCTCTCTCTCCCCTCTCTAGCTCTCTCTCCCACAACACCAGGTTTAGGGACAGTTATTACCCCTCAACCATCAGGAAGGAGGTACAGGAGCCTCAGGGGTTCTGCATGGATATGTTGCAATGAGACAGGGAAAGGATTGTAGGATACAGGAACGGTGGTGTAGAAACGCTGTTGTGAATCTAGTCAAGAAAAAATAAAAGCTTACAAAAGGTTCGAAAATAATCTAGGTAATGATAGAGATCCAGAATATAACTGGGCTCGCAGGAAGGAGCTTAAGAATGAAATTAGGAGAAAGGGTAAAGTGTAGATTGGTGGTGGTGTGTGTGTGTGTGTGTGTGTGTGTGTGTGTGTGTGTGTGTGTGTGTGTGTGTGTGTGTGTGTGTGTGTGTGTGTGTGTGTGTGTGTGTGTGTGTGTGTGCGTGTGCGTGTGTGTGAGAGTGAGAGAGAGAGAGAGAGAGAGAGAGAGAGAGAGAGAGAGAGAGAGAGAGAGAGAGAGAGAGAGAGAGAGAGAGAGAGAGAATGGGTGAATGGATTTAGAATGTAAGTCTACCGTCTGATCCTCACTCCGGAACAGGAGGTGGCGCTATTGCACCATTAAGCCGGGTGCCAACCGCCGTCAAACAGAAAGAGGAAGAAATTAGGAGAGCCGGCAGGGGCCATGAGAAGGCCTTGGCGGGCAGGATTAAGGAAAACCCCGAGGCATTCTACAAGTATGTGAAGAGCAGGAGGATAAGACGTGAGAGAATAGGACCAATCAAGTGTGACAGTGGGAAAGTGCGTTTGGGACCGGAGGAGATCCCGGAGATAGTCAATGAATGCTTTGCTTCAGTATTCACTACGGGAAAGGATCTCGGCGATTGTAGGGATGACTTGCAGTGGGATTGAAAAGCTTGAGCATGTAGATATTAAGAAAGAGGATGTGCTGGAGCTTTTGGAAAGCATCAAGTTGGATAAGTCACCAGGACTGGATGGGATGCACCCCAGGCTACTGTGGGAGCCGAGGGAGGAGATTGCTGAGCCTCTGGAGATGATCTTTGCATCATCAATGGGGACGGGAGAGGTTCCGGAGGATTGGAGGGTGGAGGATGTTGTTCCATTATTCAAGAAAGGGATGAATGAATGTATTAATGAATGAATGAATTAATTAAATGAATGAATGAATGAAATTAATTTATCTCGGTCAGTACAGAACATAACAAAAAGCATCATTTATAACGATGATTTCACAGGACATAATTACAACAAAAAGCACAGATATTCTTTAAAACAGACCGAAAGGGTATTATTACGCCCAGCCCTCTTACTTGTACAGGAACAGATTTGGCGTCAATCATCACTTCAAAAACAAAAAAAATTCATAATCTTTTAACACAAAATTCAATTCCAGATATCATTTGTTTACATTACTCCCATTCATTTTAAATCATGCATTTTATATTTCTTCATTAAATGATTTTTGAATATCTTTCCAAACTTGTTAAGTGCAGTGCATGTTTTTAAATTCTTACAGCCATTCCCCTGCCTCATTTTCGTGGTCCTCTAACCACCCTTATTTCTCTTTTATTTTCAACGTACTTGAAACAAACTTTTACTATCCACTTTGATGTTGTTCGCGAGCTTGCTTCCATATTTCATCTTTTTCCCTTCTAATTATTTCTTTAATTGCTCTGTGCAAGTTTTTAAAAACTTCCCACTAATTTTTGCTCTGTTGAATGTCCTTTCTTTTGCTTTTACAATGGCTTTGACTTCCCTCGTCAGCCACGGTTGCGCTATTTTGCCATTTGAGTATTTCTTCATTTTTGGAATACCCGTCTCCTGCACCTTCCTCATTTTTCTCAGAGACACACGCCATTGCTGCTCTGCTGACATCCCTGCCAGCAGCTCCTTCCAATCTACTTTGTCCAGCTCCTCTCTCTCAGCCCTATAACCATATAACAATTACAGCACGGAAACAGGCCATCTCGGCCCTTCTAGTCCGTGCCGAACGCTTACTCTCACCTAGTCCCACCGACCCGCACTCAGCCCATAACCCTCCATTCCTTTCCTGTCCATATACCTATCCCATTATTTAAATTAATTTTTATAAATGTTCTCACAACTGTTCCATAGATTCACCCCTCTGACTGAAATACAATGATTTTTTTGACATTTGTTCTTTGCCTTTGTTTCTGAAACATACACGTTCCTCTCAGATCATGTTGACTCTCTCTCTCTCTCTCTCTCATTTTAAACAACCTTTGGATACTTTGTGGTCACCATCCATTCTTACTTTATACATAATTTGTATTGAGTCGAATGATCTTTATTGCCATTATACATTGGTACATTGAAACTCTGTTTAGCTTCCTCGGGCAATTAAATAAAACGGTAGATAAAAACAAGACAGTGATAGAAAAACAGTATTAAATAGATAAGTAGCAGAAAATAAGCTGCAGCAGCACCAGAATATCAGAGTGATGCACAAAGTGCCGCTAGTGCAAGTATTTGAGTTCATGTGTGTGCTCACAGTTTCCGTCACTGTTCCGTGGGAGTGGTGTGACGGAGGCCACAACTCTGGGCTCGAAGCCGTTCCTCAGTCTACTTGCTCCGGCTTTTAGTGTCCCGAACCTTTGGCTGGACGGCAGCGGGTCACTGAGTCTGCTGGAATAGATGGCGTCCAGTCCCGGGAGCTCCATCCCGTCGATTCGCTGGGCCGCCCTCACCACGCGATGCAGGTCCTGTCGCTCAGCGGCGGTGCAGCCGGCAGACCACACGGTGGCGCTGTTGGTCAGGATAGTTTCAGACAGACAGAGAAAGACTTTATTGATCCCGAGGGGAATTGGGTTTCGTTACAACCGCACCAACCAAGAATAGTGTAGAAATATAGCAATATAAAACCATAAATAATTAAATAATACGTTAATCGTGCCCAGTGGAAATAAGTCCACGGCCAGCCTATTGGCTCAGGGTGTCTGACACTCCGAGGGAGGAGTTGTAAAGTTTGATGGCCACAGGCAGGAATGACTTCCTATGACGCTCAGTGTTACATCTCGGTGGAATGAGTCTCTGACTGAACGTACTCCTGTGCCTAACCAGTACATTATGGAGTGGATGGGAGTCATTGTCCAAGATAGCATGCAACTTGGACAGCATCCTCTTTTCAGACGCCACCGTCAGAGAGTCCAGTTCCACCCCCACAACATCACTGGCCTTACGAATGAGTTTGTTGATTCTGTTGGCGTCTGCTACCCTCAGCCGGCTACCACAACACACAACAGCAAACACGATAGCACTGGTCACCACAGACTCGTAGAACATCCTCAGCATCGTCCGACAGATGTTAAAGGACCTCAGACTCCTCAGGAAATAGAGACAGCTCTGACCCTTCTTGTAGACAGCCTCAGTATTCTTTGACCAGTCCAGTTTATTGTCCATTCGTATCCCCAGGTATTTGTAATCCTCCACCATGTCCACCCTGACCCCTTGGATGGAAACAGGGGTCACCAGTGCCTTAGCCCTCCCCAGGTCCACCACCAACTCCTTAGTCTTTTTCACATCAAGCTGCAGATGATGTATTGTGCCTCTGTCGAAGTTGGGGAACAGCTCTTGGGGGAGTTTATTTTTTTTAAATCTTCAAAATCTCTGAATTTTGAGGTGTATAGTTGAATAAATAGTGGATTGGTTGGCTCATAATAACTTGTCTTATTTACAACTTTGTATAACTTTCTTTTTGAGTAGAAAAATTGAATTTGTATTTGATTTGTACATCTACACAGTAAGTCATTGGGGAGTAGAGATGGCCCAGGAAATTATAGACCAGTCAGTCTTAGTTCACTGGTCGGTAGGTTGATGGAGAAGATCCTGAGAGGCAGGATTTATGAACATTTGGAGAGGCATAATATGATTAGGAACAGTCAGCATGGATTTGTGAAAGGCAGGTCGAGCTTTACGAGCCTGATTAAATTTTTTGAGGACGTGACTAAACACATTAATGAAGGAAGAGCAGCAGATGTAGTGTATATGGATTTCAGCAAGGCATTTGATAAGGTACCCCATGCAAGGCTTATTGAGAAAGTAAGTGTCCAGGATCAGAGGGTCCGAGTCCATAGGACACTCAAAGCTGCTGCGCAGGTTGACTCTGTGGTTAAGAAGGCGTACAGTGTGTTGGCGTTCATCAATCATGGGATTGTGTTTAGGATCCGAGAGGTAATGTTGCAGCTATAAAGGACCCTGGTCATACCCCACTTGGAGTACTGTGCTCAGTTCTGGTCGCCTCACTACAGGAAGGATGTGGAAGCCATAGGAAGGGTGCAGAGGAGATTTACGAGGATGTTGCCTGGATTGGGGAGCATGCCTTATGAAAACAGGTTCAGTGAACTCGGCCTTTTCTCCTTGCAGCGACGGAGGGTGAGAGGTGACCTGACAGAGGTGTATAAGACGATGAGAGGCATTGATCGTGCGGATAGTCAGAGGCTTTTTCACCAGGGCTGAAGTGGCTAGCACGAGCAGGCAGAGTTTTAAGGTACTCTGGTCACTGAATTATAGGAAAGATGTCAACAAAGTATAGAGAGTACAGAGGAGATTTACCAGAATGTTACCTGGGTTTCAGCACCTAAGTTACAGAGAAAGGTTGAACAAGCTAGGTCTTTATTCTTTGGAGCGTAGAAGGTTGAGGGGGGATTTGATAGAGGTGTTTAAGATTATGAGGGGGATAGATCGAGTTGACGTGGATAGGCTTTTTCCATTGAGAGTAGGGGAGATTCAAACAAGAGGACATGAGTTAAGAGTTGGGGGCAAAAGTTTAGGGGTAACACGAGGGGGAACTTCTTTACTCAGAGAGTGGTAGCTGTGTGGAACGTGCTTCCAGTAGAAGTGGTAGAGGCAGGTTGGGTATTGTCATTTAAAGTAAAATTGGATAGGTATATGGGCAGGAAAGGAATGGAGGGTTATGGGCTGAGTGCGGGTCGGTGGGACGAGGTGAGAGTAAGTGTTCGGCACGGACTAGAAGGGCCGAGATGGCCTGTTTCAGTGCTGTAATTGTTATATGTTATATGAGATGCTGGCAGGGATGACAGCAGAGCAGCAACGGGGTGAGTCTCTGGGGGAAAATGAGGAAGGTGCCAGATAGATGTATTCCAAAAACAAAGAAAGTAAATGCTCAAATGGCAAAATAGTACAACCGTGCCTGACGAGGGAAGTCAAAGCTAATGTTAAAGCAAAAAGAGAGCGGGCATTCAACAAAGCAAAAAATAACGAGAAGACAGAGAATTGGGAAGCTTTCAAAACCCGACAGAGAGCAACTGAAAGAATCATTAGATGGGAAAAGATGAAATATGGAAGCAAGCTAGCAAACAATAGTCAAATTTGAGAGTAAAAGATTGTTGCAGTATGTAAAAGTCAAAAGAGAGATGACAGTGGCCGAAGAAATAACATTGGGGGCCAAGGAGATGGCAGAGGAACTGAATGAGTATTTTGCGTCCATCGGTCTTCACCGTGGAAGACACTAACAGTGAGCCTGATGTTGTACTGAGTGAAGGAAGAGAAGTGGGTGCAGTTACTGTTACAAGGGAGAAGGTGCTCGAAATACTGAAAGACCTAAAGGTACATAAGTCACCCAGACCAGAGGAACTGCACCCTGGGGTTCTGAAAGAGGTATAGAAACATAGAAAATAGGTGCAGGAGTAGGTCATTCGGCCCCTCGAGCCTGCACCGCCATTCAGTATGATCATGGCTGATCATCCAACTCAGAACCCTGTACCTGCTTTCCCTCCGTACCCCCTGATCCCTTTAGCCACAAGGGCCGTATCTAACTCCCTCTTAAATATAGCCAATGAGCCGGCCTCAACTGTTTCCTGTGGCAGAGAATTCCACAGATTCACCACTCTCTGTGTGAAGAAGTTTCTCCTCATCCCGGTCCTAAAAGGCTTCCCCTTTATCCTTAAACTGTGACCCCTCGTTCTGGACTCCCCCAACATCGGAAACAATCTTCCTGCATCTAGCCTGTCCGATTCCTTTAGAGTTTTGTACGTTTCAATAAGATCCCCCCTCAATCTTCTAAATTCCAGTGAGTATAAGCCCAGTCGATCCAGTCTTTCTTCATATGAAAGTCCTGCCATCCCAGGAATCAATCTGGTGAACCTTCTCTGTACTCCCTCCATGGCAAGAATGTCTTTCCTCAGATTAGGGGACCAAAACTGCACACAATTAGCGGTAGAGATTGTGGTGGCATTAGCAATGATCTTTCAAAACTCATCGGACTCTGGGATGGTGCCGGAACATTGCAAAGGGTTATCAGAGGAGTAATGTTGCTGTGAGGCCGAGACAGAGTCGATGTGAAGAGGATGCTCCCCATGGTGGGGGAGTCTCGGACAGCAGGGCACAGACTCAGAATAGAGGGGCGTCCGTTTACAACAGAGATGCGGAGAGATTTCTTTGGCCGGAGGGTGGTGAACGTGTGGAATGTATTTACCGCTGGCTCAGTGGAGTCCAGGCCGTTGGGTGTATCTAAGACAGAGGCTGATGGGCTTTTGATTGGACACAGCATCAAAGGTCACGTGGACAAGGCTCCTCAGGGGTCACTGGTCCAAAGGGTTCTTTTACCTCAAGCTGACCAATCACCCCGGTTCATTACACGACACCCAATCTAGTGTCTAAGCTCAATGACAAATTACTGTAAAACGCAATCTCTTATAGGCATTCAACAAACTCTCTCCCTTGAGAACCATTACCAACCTGATTTTCCCAATCGACCTGCATGTTAAAATCTCCCATGACTATCATAACATTGCCCTTTTAAACAGCTTTTCTATTTCATAGAAACATTGAAAACCTGCAGCACAATACAGGCCCTTCGGCCCACAAGGTTGTGCCGAACATCTCCCTACCCTAGAAATTACTAGGCTTACCTATAGCCCTCTATTTTACTAAGCTCCATGTACCTATCCAAAAGTCTCTTAAAAGACCCTATCGTATCCACCTCCACCACCGTTACCGGCAGCCCATTCCACACACTCACCACTCTCTGAGTAAAAAACTTACCCCTGACATCTCCTCTGTACCTACTCCCCAGCACCTTAAACCTGTGTCCTCTTGTGGCAACCATTTCAGCCCTGGGAAAAAGCCTCTGACTATCCACACGATCAATGCCTCTCATCATCTTGTACACCTCTATCAGGTCACCTCTCATCCTCCGCCGCTCCAAGGAGAAAAGGCCGAGTTCACTCAACCTATTCTCATAAGGCATGCTCCCCAATCCAGACAACATCCTTGTAAATCTCCTCTGCACCCTTTCTATGGCTTCCACATCCTTCCTGTGGTGAGGAGACCAGAACTGAGCACAGTACTCCAAGCGGGGTCTGACCAGGGTCCATTCCCATTGTAATCTTCGGCCCACATCCCAGCTACTGTTGGGAGGCCTGTGTATAACTGCCAACAACGTCCTTTAGATAGATGATAGATAGATAGATAGATAGATACTTTATTCATCCCCGTGGGGAAATTCAACATTTTTTTCCAATGTCCCATACACTTGTTGTAGCAAAACTAATTACATACAATACTTAACTCAGTAAAAATATGATATGCATCTAAATCACTCTCTCAAAAAGCATTAATAATAGCTTTTAAAAAGTTCTTAAGTAGTTTACTTAAATACATTAAATACA
>NW_027331961.1:229220-370125 GCF_048418815.1 Hemitrygon akajei | reverse complement strand
TGTGATCTTTCTCCCCCATCCCCCCTTCCTCCAGTGGGATCTGTCTTCCCTATTCCCCTTCCTCCTGTGGGAGCTCTCCCCACCCCCATCCCTCTTCCTCCTGTGGGAGCTCTCCCCCCATCCCCCTTCCTCCTGTGGGATCTCTCTCCCCCATCCCCCTTCCTCCTGCGGCACCTCTCTCCCCCCATCCCCCTTCCTCCTGTGGGATCTCTCTCCCCCATCCCCCTTCCTCCTGCTGTACCTCTCTCCCACCATCCCCCTTCCTCCTGCGGCACCTCTCTCCCACATCCCCCTTCCTCCTGCGGCACCTCTCTCCCCCATCCCCCATCCTCCTGCGGGATCTCTCTCCCCCATCCCCCCTCCCCCATCCCCCCTCCTACTGTGTGATCTTTCTCCCCCATCCCCTTCCTCCTGTGGGATCTCTCTCCCCCATCCCCATTCCCTCCTGCTGTACCTCTCTCCCACCAGCCCCTTCCTCCTGCGGCACCTCTCTCCCACATCCCCCTTCCTCCTGCGGCAACTCTCTCCCCCATCCCCCTTCCTCCTCTGGGTTCTCTCTCCCCCATCCCCCTTCCTCCTGCATCAACTCTCCCCCATCCCCCTTCCTCCTGCGGCACCTCTCTCCCCCACCGCCGTTCCTCCTGCGGCATATCTCTCCCCGATCCTTCTTCCTCCTGCGGTATCTCTCTCCTCCATCCCCCTTCCTCCTGCGACACCTCTCTCCCCCATCCCCCTTCCTCCTGCGGCACCTCTCTCCCCCATCCCCCTTCCTCCTGTGCGGATCTCTCTTCCCCATCCCCCTTCCTCCTGTGGGAGCACTCGCCCCCATCCCCCTTCCTCCTGCGGGATCTCTCTCCCCCATCCCCCTTCCTCCAGTGGGAGCACTCGCCCCCATCCGCCTTCATCCTGCGGGAGCACTCGCCCCAATTCCCCCTTCCTCCTGCGGCACCTCTCTCCCCCATCTCCCTTCCTTCTGAGGGATCTCTCTTCCCTATCGACCTTCCTCCTGTGGTATCTCTCTCCCCCATCCCCCTTCCTCCTGTGGGATCTCTCTCTTCCATCCCCCTTCCTCCTTCGGCACCTCTCCCCCACATCCCCCTTCCTACTGAGGCACCTATCTCCCACATCCCCCTTCCTCCTGCGTCACCTCTCTCCCACATCCCCCTTCCTCCTGCGGCATCTCTCCCCGATCCCCCTTCCTCCTGCGTCACCTCTCTCCCCGATCCCCCTTCCTCCTGCGTCACCTCTCTCCCCCATCCCCATTCCTCCTGCGGCACCTCTCTCCCCCATCCCCCTTCCTCCTGCGGGATCTCTCCTCCCCATGCCCCTGCCTCCTGCGGCACCTCTATCCACCATCCCCCTTCCTCCTGCGGCACCTCTATCCACCATCCCCCTTCTCCTGCGGCACCTCTCTCCCCCATCCCCCTTCCTCCTGTGGGATCTCTCTTCCCCATCCCCCTTCCTCCTGTGGGAGCACTCGCCCCCATCCCCCTTCCTCCTGCGGGATCTCTCTCCCCCATCCCCCTCTTCCTCCTGCGGGAGCACTCGCCCCCATCCCCCTTCCTCCTGCGGGATCTCTCTCCCCCATCCCCCTTCATCCTGCTGGATCTCTCTCCCCCATCCCCCTTCCTCCAGTGGGAGCACTCGCCCCCATCCGCCTTCATCCTGCGGGAGAACTCGCCCCAATTCCCCTTCCTCCTGCGGCACCTCTCTCCCCCATCTCCCTTCCTTCTGTGGGATCTCTCTTCCCTATCGACCTTCCTCCTGTGGTATCTCTCTCCCCCATCCCCCTTCCTCCTGTGGGATCTCTCTCTTCCATCCCCCTTCCTCCTTCGGCACCTCTCCCCCCACATCCCCCTTCCTACTGAGGCACCTCTCTCCCACATCCCCCTTCCTCCTGCGTCACCTCTCTCCCACATCCCCCTTCCTCCTGCGGCATCTCTCCCCGATCCCCCTTCCTCCTGCGTCACCTCTCTCCCCCATCCCCCTTCCTCCTGCGGCACCTCTCCCCCATCCCCCTTCCTCCAGCGGGATCTCTCCTCCCCATGCCCCTTCCTCCTGCGGCACCTCTATCCACCATCCCCCTTCCTCCTGCGGCACCTCTATCCACCATCCCCCTTCCTCCTGCGGCACCTCTCTCCCCCATCCCCCTTCCTCCTGCGGGATCTCTCCTCCCCATGCCCTGCCTCCTGCGGCACCTCTATCCACCATCCCCCTTCCTCCTGCGGCACCTCTATCCACCATCCCGCTTCCTCCTGCGGCACCTCTCTCCCCTATCCCCCTTCCTCCTGCAGGATCTCTCTACTCCATCCCCCTTCCTCCTGCAGCACCTCTCTCCCCCATCCCCCTTCCTCCTGCAGCACCTCTATCCACCATCCCCCTTCCTCCAGTGGGAACTCTCTCCCCATCCCCCTTCCTCCAGTGGGATCTCTCTCCCCCATCCCTCTTCCTCCTGCGAGATCTCTCTCCCCCATCCCCCCTCCTACTGTGTGATCTTTCTCCCCCATCCCCCTTCCTCCTGTGGGATCTGTCTTCCCTATTCCCCTTCCTCCTGTGGGAGCTCTCCGCCCCCCCCCCATCCCTCTTCCTCCTGTGGGAGCTCTCCCCCCATCCCCCTTCCTCCTGTGGGATCTCTCTCCCCCATCCCCCTTCCTCCTGCGGCACCTCTCTCCCCCATCCCCCATCCTCCTGCGGGATGTCTCTCCCCCATCCCCCCCTCCTACTGTGTGATCTTTCTCCCCCATCCCCCTTCCTCCTGTGGGATCTCTCTCCCCCATCCCCCTTCCTCCTGTGGGACCTCTCTCCCCCATCCCCCATCCTCCTGTGGGATCTCTCTCCCCCATCCCCCCTCCTACTGTGTGATCTTTCTCCCCCATCCCCCTTCCTCCTGTGGGATCTCTCTCCCCCATCCCACTTCCTCTTGCGGGAGCTCTCACCCCCAACCCCCTTCCTCCTGTGGGATGTCTCTTCCCCATCCCCCTATCTCCTGTGTGATCTCTCTGCCCAATTCCCCTTCCTCTTGCGGGATCTCTCTGCCCCATCCCCCTTCCTCTTGCGGGAGCTCTCCCCCCAATCCCCCTTCCTCCTTTGGGATCTCTCTCCCCATCCCCCTTCCTCCTGTGGGATCTCTCTCCACATCCCCCTTCCTCCTGTGGGATCTCTCTCCCTCATCCCCCTTCCTCCTGTGGGATCTCTCTCCCCCATCCCCCTTCCTCCTGCATCAACTCTCCCCCATCCCCCTTCCTCCTGCGGCACCTCTCTCCCCCACCGCCGTTCCTCCTGCGGCATCTCTCTCCCCGATCCTTCTTCCTCCTGCGGTATCTCTCTCCTCCATCCCCCTTCCTCCTGCGACACCCTCTCTCCCCCATCCCCCTTCCTCCTGCGGCACCTCTCTCCCCCATCCCACTTCCTCCTGTGGGATCTCTCTTCCCCATCCCCCTTCCTCCTGTGGGAGCACTCGCCCCCATCCCCCTTCCTCCTGCGGGATCTCTCTCCCCCATCCCTCTTCCTCCTGCGGGAGCACTCGCCCCCATCCCCCTTCCTCCTGCGGGATCTCTCTCCCCCATCCCCCTTCATCCTGCTGGATCTCTCTCCCCCATCCCCCTTCCTCCAGTGGGAGCACTCGCCCCCATCCGCCTTCATCCTGCGGGAGCACTCGCCCCAATTCCCCTTCCTCCTGCGGCACCCTCTCTCCCCCATCTCCCTTCCTCCTGTGTTATCTCTCTCCCCCATCCCCCTTCCTCCTGCGGCATCTCTCTCCCCCATCCCTCTTTCCTCCTGCGGTACCTCTCTTCCCAATCCCCCTTCCTCCTGCGGCACCTCTCACGCCCATCCCCCTTCCTCCTGCGGCATCTCTCACCCCCATCCCCCTTCCTCCTGTGGGATCTCTCTCTTCCATCCCCCTTCCTCCTTCGGCACCTCTCCCCCCACATCCCCCTTCCTACTGAGGCACCTCTCTCCCACATCCCCCTTCCTCCTGCGTCACCTCTCTCCCACATCCCCCTTCCTCCTGCGGCATCTCTCCCCGATCCCCCTTCCTCCTGCGTCACCTCTCTCCCCCATCCCCCTTCCTCCTGCGGCACCTCTCCCCCATCCCCCTTCCTCCAGAGGGATCTCTCCTCCCCATGCCCCTTCCTCCTGCGGCACCTCTCTGCCCCATCCCCCTTCCTCCTGCGGCACCTCTCTCCCCCATCCCCCTTCCTCCTGCGGGATCTCTCCTCCCCATGCCCCTTCCTCCTGCGGCACCTCTCTCCCCCATCCCCCTTCCCTCCTGCGGGATCTCTCTACTCCATCCCCCTTCCTCCTGCAGCACCTCTCTCCCCCATCCCCCTTCCTCCTGCGGCACCTCTCTCCCCCATCCCCCTTCCTCCTGCGGCACCTCTCTCCCCCATCCCCCTTCCTCCTGCGGGATCTCTCCTCCCCATGCCCCTGCCTCCTGCGGCACCTCTATCCACCATCCCCCTTCCTCCTGCGGCACATCTATCCAACATCCCCCTTCCTCCTGCGGCACCTCTATCCACCATCCCCCTTCCTCCTGTGGCATCTCTCTCCCCCATACCCCTTCCTCCTGCGGGATCTCTCTACTCCATCCCCCTTCCTCCTGCAGCACCTCTCTCCCCCATCCCCCCTTCCTCCTGCAGCACCTCTATCCACCATCCCCCTTCCTCCTGCGGGATCTCTCTCCCCCATTCCCCTTCCTCCTGCGGTACCTCTCTCCCCCATCCGCCTTCCTCCTGTGGCATCTCTCTGCCCCATCCCCCTTCCTCCTGCGGCATTCTCTCCCCCCCCATCCCCCTTCCTCCTCTGGGATCTCTCTGCCCCATCCCCGTTCCACTTGTGGGATCTCTCTCCCCCATCCCCCTTCCTCCTGCGGGATCTCTCTACTCCATCCCCCTTCCTCCTGCAGCACCTCTCTCCCCCATCCCCCTTCCTCCTGCAGCACCTCTATCCACCATCCCCCTTCCTCCTGCGGGATCTCTCTCCCCCATTCCCCTTCCTCCTGCGGTACCTCTCTCCCCCATCCGCCTTCCTCCTGTGGCATCTCTCTGCCCCATCCCCCTTCCTCCTGCGGCATCTCTCCCCCCCATCCCCCTTCCTCCTCTGGGATCTCTCTGCCCCATCCCCGTTCCACTTGTGGGATCTCTCTCCCCCATCCCCCTTACTCCTGTGGGATCTCTCTCCTCCATCCCCCTTCCTCCTGTGGGAACTCACTCCCCATCCCCCTTCCTCCTGCGTCACCTCTCTCCCCCATACCACTTCCTCCTGCGGCATCTCTCCCCGATCCCCCTTCCTCCTGCGTCACCTCTCTCCCCCATACCACTTCCTCCTGCGGGATCTCTCCCCCCCATTCCCCCTTTCTCCTGCGGGATATATCCCCCATCCCCCTTCCTCCTGCGGCACCTCACTCCCACATCCCCCTTCCTCCTGCGGCACCTCTCTCCCACATCCCCCTTCCTCCTGCGGCAACTCTCTCCCCTGCCCCTTCCTCTTGTGGGATCTCTCTCCCACATCCCCCTTCCTCCTGCGGCACCTCTCTCCCCCATCCCCCTTCCTCCTGCGGGATATATCCCCCATCCCCCTTCCTCCTGCGGCACCTCTCTCCCACATCCCCCTTCCTCCTGCGGTACCTCTCTCCCCCATCCCCCTTCCTCCTGTGGGATCTCTCTCTCCCCCATCCCCCTTCCTCCTGCGGCATCTCTCTCCCATCCCCCTTCCTCCTGCGGCACCACTCCCCCATCCCCCTTCCTCCTGCGGCACCTCTCCCACAATCCCCCTTCCTCCTGCGGCAACTCTCTCCCCCCATCCCCCTTACTACTCGCGGCACCTCTCTCCCCCATCCCCCTTCTTCCTGCGGCATTTCTCCCCCGATCCCCCTTCCTCCTGCGTCACCTCTCTCCCCCATACCACTTCCTCCTGCGGGATCTCTCCCCCCCATCCCACTTCCTCCTGTGGGATCTCTCTGCCCCATCCCCGTTCCTCTTGTGGGATCTCTCCTCCCCCATCCCCCTTCCTCCTGTGGGATCTCTCTCCTCCATCCACCTTCCTCCTGTCGGATCTCTCTGCCCCATCCCCGTTCCTCTTGTGGGATCTCTCTCCCCCCATCCCCCTTCCTCCTGTGGGATCTCTCTCCCCATCCCCCTTCCTCCTGCGGCACCACTCTCCCCCATCCCCCCTTCCTCCTGCGGGATCTCTCTCCCCCATTCCCCTTCCTCCTGCGGGATCTCTCTCCCCCATCCCCCTTACTCCTGCGGTACCTCTCTCCCCCATCCGCCTTCCTCCTGTGGCATCTCTCTGCCCCATCCCCTTTCCTCCTGCGGCATCTCTCCCCCCCATCCCCCTTCCTCCTCTGGGATCTCTCTGCCCCATCCCCGTTCCACTTGTGGGATCTCTCTCCCCCCATCCCCCTTACTCCTGTGGGATCTCTCTCCTCCATCCCCCTTCCTCCTGTGGGAACTCACTCCCCATCCCCCTTCCTCCTGCGGCATCTCTCTCCCCCATCCCCCTTCTTCCTGTGGGTTCTCTCTCCCCCATCCCCCTTCATCCTACGGGATCTCTCTCACCCCATCCTCCTTCCTCATGCTGGATCTCTCTCCCCCCACCGCCCTTCCTCCTGCGGCATCTCTCTCCCCCGTCCCCCTTCCTCCTGCGGTACCTCTCTCCCCCATCCCCCTTCCTCCTGCGGCACCTCTCTCCCCCATCCCCCTTCATCCTACGGGATCTCTCTACCCCATCCTCCTTCCTCATGCTGGATCTCTCTCCCCCACCGCCCTTCCTCCTGCGGCATCTCTCTCCCCCATCCCCCTTCCTCCTGCGGTACCTCTCTCCCCCCATCCCCTTCCTCCTGTGGCATCTCTCTCCCCCATCCCCCTTCCTCCTGCGGCATCTCTCCCCCCCATCCCCCTTCCTCCTGCGGGAACTCTCTCCCCCATCCCCCTTCCTCCTGCGGTACCTCTCTCCCCCATCCCCCTTCCTCCTGTGGCATCTCTCTGCCCCATCCCCCTTCCTCCTGCGGCATCTCTCTCCCACATCCCCCTTCCTCATGCTGGATCTCTCCCCTGTCCCCCTTCCTCCTGCGGCATCTCTCTCCCCCATCCCCCTTCTTCCTGTGGGTTCTCTCTCCCCCATCCCCCTTCCACCAGCGGAACCACTCTCCCCCATCCCCCTTCCTACTGCAGGATCCCTGTCCCCCATCACCCTTCCTCCTGCGGCACCTCTCTCCCCCATCCCCCTTCATCCTACGGGATCTCTCTCCCCCATCCTCCTTCCTCATGCTGGATCTCTCTCCCCCATCCCCCTTCCTCCTGCGGCTCCTCTCTCCCCCATCCCCCTTCCTCCTGTGGGATCTGTCTCCCCCATCCCCCTTCATCCTACGGGATCTCTCTCCCCCATCCCCCTTCGTTCTGCGGGAGCACTCGCCCCCATCCCCCTTCCTCCTGCGGGAGCACTCGCCCCCATCCCCCTTCCTCCTGCGGGATCTCTCTCCCCCATCCCCATTCATCCTGTGGGATCTCTATCCCCCATCCCCCTTCCTCCAGTGGGAGCACTCGCCCCCATCCGCCTTCATCCTGCGGGAGCACTCGCCCCAATTCCCCTTCCTCCTGCGGCACCTGTCTCCCCCATCTCCCTTCCTGCTGTGGGATCTCTCTTCCCTATCGACCTTCCTCCTGTGGTATCTCTCTCCCCCATCCCCCTTCCTCCTGTGGGATCTCTCTCTTCCATCCCCCCTTCCTCCTTCGGCACCTCTCCCCCACATCCCCCTTCCTCCCGAGGCACCTCTCTCGCTTACCGCACATCGTCCTGTGGCATATCTCTCGCACCCATCCCCCTTCCTCCTGCGGCACCTCTCCCCCACATCCCCCTTCCTCCTGCGGCAGCTCTCTCCCCCATCCCCCTTCCTCCTGCGGCATCTCTCCCCGATCCCCTTCCTCCTGCGTCACCTCTCTCCCCCCATCCCCCTTCCTCCTGCGGCACCACTCCCCCATCCCCCTTCCTCCTGCGGGATATATCCCCCATCCCCCTTCCTCCTGCGGCACCTCTCTCCCACATCCCCCTTCCTCCTGCGGCAGCTCTCTCCCCCATCCCCCTTCCTCCTGCGGCATCTCTCCCCGATCCCCCTTCCTCCTGCGTCACCTCTCTCCCCCATCCCCCTTCCTCCTGCGGCACCACTCCCCCATCCCCCTTCCTCCTGCGGGATATATCCCCCATCCCCCTTCCTCCTGCGGCACCTCTCTCCCACATCCCCCTTCCTCCTGCGGCACCTCTCTCCCCACATCCCCCTTCCGCCTGTGGGATCTCTCTCCTCCATCCCCCTTCCTCCTGTGGTATCTCTCTCCACATCCCCCTTCCTCCTGCGGCATCTCTCTCCCCCCATCCCTCTTTCCTCCTGCGGCACCTCTCTCTCCCATCCCCCTTACTCCTGTGGGATCTGTCTCCCCCATCCCCCTTCATCCTACGGGATCTCTCTCCCCCATCCCCCTTCCTCCTGCGGGAGCACTCGCCCCCATCCCCCTTCATCCTGCGTCACCTCTCTCCCCCATACCACTTCCTCCTGCGGCATCTCTCCCCCGATCCCCCTTCCTCCTGCGGGATCTCTCTCCCCCATCCCCCTTCCTCCTGCTGGAGCGCTCTCCCCCATCCCCCTTCCTCCAGTGGGAGCACTCGCCCCCATCCCCCTTCCTCCTGCGGGATCTCTCTCCCCCATCCCCCTTCCTCCTGCGGGAGCACTCGACCCCCATCCCCCCTTCATCCTGCGGGATCTCTCTCCCCCATCCCCCTCTCCTCCAGTGGGAGCACTCGCCCCCATCCGCCTTCATCCTGCGGGAGCACTCGCCCCCAATTCCCCTTCCACCTGCGGCACCTCTCTCCCCCATCTCCCCTTCCTTCTGTGGGATCTCTCTTCCCTATCGACCTTCCTCCTGTGGTATCTCTCTCTTCCATCCCCCTTCCTCCTTCGGCACCTCTCCCCCACATCCCCCTTCCTCCTGAGGCACCTCTCTCGCTCACCACCCATCGTCCTGTGGCATATCTCTCGCCCCCATCCCCCTTCCTCGTACGGCACCTCTCTCCCCATCCCCCTTCCTCCTGCGGCACCTCTCTCCCACATCCCCCTTCCTCCTGCGGCAGCTCTCTCCCCCATCCCCCTTCCTCCTGTGGGATCACTCTCCCCCATCCCCCCTTCCTCCTGCGGCATCTCTCCCCGATCCCCCTTCATCCTGCGTCACCTCTCTCCCCCATACCACTTCCTCCTGCGGCATCTCTCCCCGATCCCCCTTCCTCCTGCGGCAGCTCTCTCCCCCATCCCCCTTCCTCTGCGGCAACTCTCTCCCCCATCCCCCTTACTACCTCCGGCACCACTCCCCCATCCCCCTTCCTCCTGCGGCATCTCTCCCCGATCCCCCTTCCTCCTGCGTCACCTCTCTCCCCCCATCCCCCTTCATCCTGCGGGATCTCTCTCCCCCATCCCCCTTCCTCCAGTGGGAGCACTCGCCCCCATCCCCCTTCCTCCTGTGGGGAGCACTCGCCCCATCCCCCTTCCTCCTGCGGGAGCACTCGCCCCCATCCCCCTTCCTCCTGCGGGATCTCTCTCCCCCATCCCCCTTCATCCTGCGGGATCTCTCTCCCCCATCCCCTTTCCTCCAGTGGGAGCACTCGCCCCCATCCGCCTTCATCCTGCGGGAGCACTCGCCCCAATTCCCCTTCCTCCTGCGGCACCTCTCTCCCCCATCTCCCTTCCTTCTGTGGGATCTCTCTTCCCTATCGACCTTCCTCCTGTGGTATCTCTCTCCCCCATCCCCCCTTCCTCCTGCGGCACCTCTCTCCCACATCCCCCCTTCCTCATGCTGGATCTCTCCCCTGTCCCCCTTCCTCCTGCGGCATCTCTCTCCCCCATCCCCCTTCTTCCTGTGGGTTCTCTCTCCCCCATCCCCCTTCCACCAGCGGAACCACTCTCCCCCATCCCCCTTCCTACTGCAGGATCCCTGTCCCCCATCACCCTTCCTCCTGCGGCACCTCTCTCCCCCCATCCCCCTTCACCCTACGGGATCTCTCTCCCCCATCCTCCTTCCTCATGCTGGATCTCTCTCCCCCATCCCCCTTCCTCCTGCGGCTCCTCTCTCCCCCATCCCCCTTCCTCCTGTGGGATCTGTCTCCCCCATCCCCCTTCATCCTACGGGATCTCTCTCCCCCATCCCCCTTCGTTCTGCGGGAGCACTCGCCCCCATCCCCCTTCCTCCTGCGGGAGCACTCGCCCCCATCCCCCTTCCTCCTGCGGGATCTCTCTCCCCCATCCCCATTCATCCTGTGGGATCTCTATCCCCCATCCCCCTTCCTCCAGTGGGAGCACTCGCCCCCATCCCCCTTCATCCTGCGGGAGCACTCGCCCCAATTCCCCTTCCTCCTGCGGCACCTGTCTCCCCCATCTCCCTTCCTGCTGTGGGATCTCTCTTCCCTATCGACCTTCCTCCTGTGGTATCTCTCTCCCCCATCCCCCTTCCTCCTGTGGGATCTCTCTCTTCCATCCCCCTTCCTCCTTCGGCACCTCTCCCCCACATCCCCCTTCCTCCCGAGGCACCTCTCTCGCTTACCGCACATCGTCCTGTGGCATATCTCTCGCACCCATCCCCCTTCCTCCTGCGGCACCTCTCCCCCACATCCCCCTTCCTCCTGCGGCAGCTCTCTCCCCCATCCCCCTTCCTCCTGCGGCATCTCTCCCCGATACCCCCTTCCTCCTGCGTCACCTCTCTCCCCCATCCCCCTTCCTCCTGCGGCAACCACTCCCCCATCCCCCTTCCTCCTGCGGGATATATCCCCCATCCCCCTTCCTCCTGCGGCACCTCTCTCCACATCCCCCTTCCTCCTGCGGCAGCTCTCTCCCCCATCCCCCTTCCTCCTGCGGCATCTCTCCCCGATCCCCCTTCCTCCTGCGTCACCTCTCTCTCCCATCCCCCTTCCTCCTGCGGCACCACTCCCCCATCCCCCTTCCTCCTGCGGGATATATCCCCCATCCCCCTTCCTCCTGCGGCACCTCTCTCCCACATCCCCCTTCCTCCTGCGGCACCTCTCTCCCACATCCCCCTTCCGCCTGTGGGATCTCTCTCCTCCATCCCCCTTCCTCCTGTGGTATCTCTCTCCACATCCCCCTTCCTCCTGCGGCATCTCTCTCCCCCCATCCCTCTTTCCTCCTGCGGCACCTCTCTCCCCCATCCCCCTTACTCCTGTGGGATCTGTCTCCCCCATCCCCCTTCATCCTACGGGATCTCTCTCCCCCATCCCCCTTCCTCCTGCGGGAGCACTCGCCCCCATCCCCCTTCATCCTGCGTCACCTCTCTCCCCCATACCACTTCCTCCTGCGGCATCTCTCCCCGATCCCCTTCCTCCTGCGGGATCTCTCTCCCCCATCCCCCTTCCTCCTGCTGGAGCGCTCTCCCCCATCCCCCTTCCTCCAGTGGGAGCACTCGCCCCCATCCCCCTTCCTCCTGCGGGATCTCTCTCCCCCATCCCCCTTCCTCCTGCGGGAGCACTCGACCACCATCCCCCCTTCATCCTGCGGGATCTCTCTCCCCCATCCCCCTTCCTCCAGTGGGAGCACTCGCCCCCATCCGCCTTCATCCTGCGGGAGCACTCGCCCCAATTCCCCTTCCACCTGCGGCACCTCTCTCCCCCATCTCCCTTCCTTCTGTGGGATCTCTCTTCCCTATCGACCTTCCTCCTGTGGTATCTCTCTCTTCCATCCCCCTTCCTCCTTCGGCACCTCTCCCCCACATCCCCCTTCCTCCTGAGGCACCTCTCTCGCTCACCACCCATCGTCCTGTGGCATATCTCTCGCCCCCATCCCCCTTCCTCGTACGGCACCTCTCTCCCCATCCCCCTTCCTCCTGCGGCACCTCTCTCCCACATCCCCCTTCCTCCTGCGGCAGCTCTCTCCCCCATCCCCCTTCCTCC
Source organism: Hemitrygon akajei (assembly GCF_048418815.1). Classification (NCBI taxonomy): domain Eukaryota; kingdom Metazoa; phylum Chordata; class Chondrichthyes; order Myliobatiformes; family Dasyatidae; genus Hemitrygon; species Hemitrygon akajei. Next base: position 358,185 of record NW_027331961.1, on the reverse strand, counting down.
TGTGGGATCACTCTCCCCCATCCCCCTTCCTCCTGCGGCATCTCTCCCCGATCCCCCTTCATCCTGCGTCACCTCTCTCCCCCATACCACTTCCTCCTGCGGCATCTCTCCCCGATCCCCCTTCCTCCTGCGGCAGCTCTCTCCCCCATCCCCCTTCCTCCTGCGGCAACTCTCTCCCCCATCCCCCTTACTACCTCCGGCACCACTCCCCCATCCCCCTTCCTCCTGCGGCATCTCTCCCCGATCCCCCTTCCTCCTGCGTCACCTCTCTCCCCCATCCCCCTTCATCCTGCGGGATCTCTCTCCCCCATCCCCCTTCCTCCAGTGGGAGCACTCGCCCCCATCCCCCTTCCTCCTGTGGGAGCACTCGCCCCCATCCCCCTTCCTCCTGCGGGAGCACTCGCCCCCATCCCCCTTCCTCCTGCGGGATCTCTCTCCCCCATCCCCCTTCATCCTGCGGGATCTCTCTCCCCCATCCCCTTTCCTCCAGTGGGAGCACTCGCCCCCATCCGCCTTCATCCTGTGGGATCTCTCTCCCCCATCCCCTTTCCTCCAGTGGGAGCACTCGCCCCCATCCACCTTCCTCCTGTCGGATCTCTCTGCCCCATCCCCGTTCCTCTTGTGGGATCTCTCTCCCCCATCCCCCTTCCTCCTGTGGGATCTCTCTCCCCATCCCCCTTCCTCCTGCGGCACCACTCTCCCCCATCCCCCTTCCTCCTGCGGGATCTCTCTCCCCCATTCCCCTTCCTCCTGCGGGATCTCTCTCCCCCATCCCCCTTACTCCTGCGGTACCTCTCTCCCCCATCCGCCTTCCTCCTGTGGCATCTCTCTGCCCCATCCCCTTTCCTCCTGCGGCATCTCTCCCCCCCATCCCCCTTCCTCCTCTGGGATCTCTCTGCCCCATCCCCGTTCCACTTGTGGGATCTCTCTCCCCCATCCCCCTTACTCCTGTGGGATCTCTCTCCTCCATCCCCCTTCCTCCTGTGGGAACTCACTCCCCATCCCCCTTCCTCCTGCGGCATCTCTCTCCCCCATCCCCCTTCTTCCTGTGGGTTCTCTCTCCCCCATCCCCCTTCATCCTACGGGACCTCTCTCCCCCATCCTCCTTCCTCATGCTGGATCTCTCTCCCCCACCGCCCTTCCTCCTGCGGCATCTCTCTCCCCCGTCCCCCTTCCTCCTGCGGTACCTCTCTCCCCCATCCCCCTTCCTCCTGCGGCACCTCTCTCCCCCATCCCCCTTCATCCTACGGGATCTCTCTACCCCATCCTCCTTCCTCATGCTGGATCTCTCTCCCCCACCGCCCTTCCTCCTGCGGCATCTCTCTCCCCCATCCCCCTTCCTCCTGCGGTACCTCTCTCCCCCATCCCCCTTCCTCCTGTGGCATCTCTCTCCCCCATCCCCCCTTCCTCCTGCGGCATCTCTCCCCCCCATCCCCCTTCCTCCTGCGGGAACTCTCTCCCCCATCCCCCTTCCTCCTGCGGTACCTCTCTCCCCCATCCCCCTTCCTCCTGTGGCATCTCTCTGCCCCATCCCCCTTCCTCCTGCGGCATCTCTCTCCCACATCCCCCTTCCTCATGCTGGATCTCTCCCCTGTCCCCCTTCCTCCTGCGGCATCTCTCTCCCCCATCCCCCTTCTTCCTGTGGGTTCTCTCTCCCCCATCCCCCTTCCACCAGCGGAACCACTCTCCCCCATCCCCCTTCCTACTGCAGGATCCCTGTCCCCCATCACCCTTCCTCCTGCGGCACCTCTCTCCCCCATCCCCCTTCATCCTACGGGATCTCTCTCCCCCATCCTCCTTCCTCATGCTGGATCTCTCTCCCCCATCCCCCTTCCTCCTGCGGCTCCTCTCTCCCCCATCCCCCTTCCTCCTGTGGGATCTGTCTCCCCCATCCCCCTTCATCCTACGGGATCTCTCTCCCCCATCCCCCTTCGTTCTGCGGGAGCACTCGCCCCCATCCCCCTTCCTCCTGCGGGAGCACTCGCCCCCATCCCCCTTCCTCCTGCGGGATCTCTCTCCCCCATCCCCATTCATCCTGTGGGATCTCTATCCCCCATCCCCCTTCCTCCAGTGGGAGCACTCGCCCCCATCCGCCTTCATCCTGCGGGAGCACTCGCCCCAATTCCCCTTCCTCCTGCGGCACCTGTCTCCCCCATCTCCCTTCCTGCTGTGGGATCTCTCTTCCCTATCGACCTTCCTCCTGTGGTATCTCTCTCCCCCATCCCCCTTCCTCCTGTGGGATCTCTCTCTTCCATCCCCCTTCCTCCTTCGGCACCTCTCCCCCACATCCCCCTTCCTCCCGAGGCACCTCTCTCGCTTACCGCACATCGTCCTGTGGCATATCTCTCGCACCCATCCCCCTTCCTCCTGCGGCACCTCTCCCCCACATCCCCCTTCCTCCTGCGGCAGCTCTCTCCCCCATCCCCCTTCCTCCTGCGGCATCTCTCCCCGATCCCCCTTCCTCCTGCGTCACCTCTCTCCCCCATCCCCCTTCCTCCTGCGGCACCACTCCCCCATCCCCCTTCCTCCTGCGGGATATATCCCCCATCCCCCTTCCTCCTGCGGCACCTCTCTCCCACATCCCCCTTCCTCCTGCGGCAGCTCTCTCCCCCATCCCCCTTCCTCCTGCGGCATCTCTCCCCGATCCCCCTTCCTCCTGCGTCACCTCTCTCCCCCATCCCCCTTCCTCCTGCGGCACCACTCCCCCATCCCCCTTCCTCCTGCGGGATATATCCCCCATCCCCCTTCCTCCTGCGGCACCTCTCTCCCACATCCCCCTTCCTCCTGCGGCACCTCTCTCCCACATCCCCCTTCCGCCTGTGGGATCTCTCTCCTCCATCCCCCTTCCTCCTGTGGTATCTCTCTCCACATCCCCCTTCCTCCTGCGGCATCTCTCTCCCCCATCCCTCTTTCCTCCTGCGGCACCTCTCTCCCCCATCCCCCTTACTCCTGTGGGATCTGTCTCCCCCATCCCCCTTCATCCTACGGGATCTCTCTCCCCCATCCCCCTTCCTCCTGCGGGAGCACTCGCCCCCATCCCCCTTCATCCTGCGTCACCTCTCTCCCCCATACCACTTCCTCCTGCGGCATCTCTCCCCGATCCCCCTTCCTCCTGCGGGATCTCTCTCCCCCATCCCCCTTCCTCCTGCTGGAGCGCTCTCCCCCATCCCCCTTCCTCCAGTGGGAGCACTCGCCCCCATCCCCCTTCCTCCTGCGGGATCTCTCTCCCCCATCCCCCTTCCTCCTGCGGGAGCACTCGACCCCATCCCCCTTCATCCTGCGGGATCTCTCTCCCCCATCCCCCTTCCTCCAGTGGGAGCACTCGCCCCCATCCGCCTTCATCCTGCGGGAGCACTCGCCCCAATTCCCCTTCCACCTGCGGCACCTCTCTCCCCCCATCTCCCTTCCTTCTGTGGGATCTCTCTTCCCTATCGACCTTCCTCCTGTGGTATCTCTCTCTTCCATCCCCCTTCCTCCTTCGGCACCTCTCCCCCACATCCCCCTTCCTCCTGAGGCACCTCTCTCGCTCACCACCCATCGTCCTGTGGCATATCTCTCGCCCCCATCCCCCTTCCTCGTACGGCACCTCTCTCCCCATCCCCCTTCCTCCTGCGGCACCTCTCTCCCACATCCCCCTTCCTCCTGCGGCAGCTCTCTCCCCCCATCCCCCTTCCTCCTGTGGGATCACTCTCCCCCATCCCCCTTCCTCCTGCGGCATCTCTCCCCGATCCCCCTTCATCCTGCGTCACCTCTCTCCCCCATACCACTTCCTCCTGCGGCATCTCTCCCCGATCCCCCTTCCTCCTGCGGCAGCTCTCTCCCCCATCCCCCTTCCTCCTGCGGCAACTCTCTCCCCCATCCCCCTTACTACCTCCGGCACCACTCCCCCATCCCCCTTCCTCCTGCGGCATCTCTCCCCGATCCCCCTTCCTCCTGCGTCACCTCTCTCCCCCATCCCCCTTCATCCTGCGGGATCTCTCTCCCCCATCCCCCTTCCTCCAGTGGGAGCACTCGCCCCCATCCCCCTTCCTCCTGTGGGAGCACTCGCCCCATCCCCCTTCCTCCTGCGGGAGCACTCGCCCCCATCCCCCTTCCTCCTGCGGGATCTCTCTCCCCCATCCCCCTTCATCCTGCGGGATCTCTCTCCCCCATCCCCTTTCCTCCAGTGGGAGCACTCGCCCCCATCCGCCTTCATCCTGCGGGAGCACTCGCCCCAATTCCCCTTCCTCCTGCGGCACCTCTCTCCCCCATCTCCCTTCCTTCTGTGGGATCTCTCTTCCCTATCGACCTTCCTCCTGTGGTATCTCTCTCCCCCATCCCCCTTCCTCCTGCGGCACCTCTCTCCCACATCCCCCTTCCTCATGCTGGATCTCTCCCCTGTCCCCCTTCCTCCTGCGGCATCTCTCTCCCCCATCCCCCTTCTTCCTGTGGGTTCTCTCTCCCCCATCCCCCTTCCACCAGCGGAACCACTCTCCCCCATCCCCCTTCCTACTGCAGGATCCCTGTCCCCCATCACCCTTCCTCCTGCGGCACCTCTCTCCCCCATCCCCCTTCACCCTACGGGATCTCTCTCCCCCATCCTCCTTCCTCATGCTGGATCTCTCTCCCCCATCCCCCTTCCTCCTGCGGCTCCTCTCTCCCCCATCCCCCTTCCTCCTGTGGGATCTGTCTCCCCCATCCCCCTTCATCCTACGGGATCTCTCTCCCCCATCCCCCTTCGTTCTGCGGGAGCACTCGCCCCCATCCCCCTTCCTCCTGCGGGAGCACTCGCCCCCATCCCCCTTCCTCCTGCGGGATCTCTCTCCCCCATCCCCATTCATCCTGTGGGATCTCTATCCCCCATCCCCCTTCCTCCAGTGGGAGCACTCGCCCCCATCCCCCTTCATCCTGCGGGAGCACTCGCCCCAATTCCCCTTCCTCCTGCGGCACCTGTCTCCCCCATCTCCCTTCCTGCTGTGGGATCTCTCTTCCCTATCGACCTTCCTCCTGTGGTATCTCTCTCCCCCCATCCCCCTTCCTCCTGTGGGATCTCTCTCTTCCATCCCCCTTCCTCCTTCGGCACCTCTCCCCCACATCCCCCTTCCTCCCGAGGCACCTCTCTCGCTTACCGCACATCGTCCTGTGGCATATCTCTCGCACCCATCCCCCTTCCTCCTGCGGCACCTCTCCCCCACATCCCCCTTCCTCCTGCGGCAGCTCTCTCCCCCATCCCCCTTCCTCCTGCGGCATCTCTCCCCGATCCCCCTTCCTCCTGCGTCACCTCTCTCCCCCATCCCCCTTCCTCCTGCGGCACCACTCCCCCATCCCCCTTCCTCCTGCGGGATATATCCCCCATCCCCCTTCCTCCTGCGGCACCTCTCTCCCACATCCCCCTTCCTCCTGCGGCAGCTCTCTCCCCCATCCCCCTTCCTCCTGCGGCATCTCTCCCCGATCCCCCTTCCTCCTGCGTCACCTCTCTCTCCCATCCCCCTTCCTCCTGCGGCACCACTCCCCCATCCCCCTTCCTCCTGCGGGATATATCCCCCATCCCCCTTCCTCCTGCGGCACCTCTCTCCCACATCCCCCTTCCTCCTGCGGCACCTCTCTCCCACATCCCCCTTCCGCCTGTGGGATCTCTCTCCTCCATCCCCCTTCCTCCTGTGGTATCTCTCTCCACATCCCCCTTCCTCCTGCGGCATCTCTCTCCCCCATCCCTCTTTCCTCCTGCGGCACCTCTCTCCCCCATCCCCCTTACTCCTGTGGGATCTGTCTCCCCCATCCCCCTTCATCCTACGGGATCTCTCTCCCCCATCCCCCTTCCTCCTGCGGGAGCACTCGCCCCCATCCCCCTTCATCCTGCGTCACCTCTCTCCCCCATACCACTTCCTCCTGCGGCATCTCTCCCCGATCCCCCTTCCTCCTGCGGGATCTCTCTCCCCCATCCCCCTTCCTCCTGCTGGAGCGCTCTCCCCCATCCCCCTTCCTCCAGTGGGAGCACTCGCCCCCATCCCCCTTCCTCCTGCGGGATCTCTCTCCCCCATCCCCCTTCCTCCTGCGGGAGCACTCGACCCCATCCCCCTTCATCCTGCGGGATCTCTCTCCCCCATCCCCCTTCCTCCAGTGGGAGCACTCGCCCCCATCCGCCTTCATCCTGCGGGAGCACTCGCCCCAATTCCCCTTCCACCTGCGGCACCTCTCTCCCCCATCTCCCTTCCTTCTGTGGGATCTCTCTTCCCTATCGACCTTCCTCCTGTGGTATCTCTCTCTTCCATCCCCCTTCCTCCTTCGGCACCTCTCCCCCACATCCCCCTTCCTCCTGAGGCACCTCTCTCGCTCACCACCCATCGTCCTGTGGCATATCTCTCGCCCCCATCCCCCTTCCTCGTACGGCACCTCTCTCCCCATCCCCCTTCCTCCTGCGGCACCTCTCTCCCACATCCCCCTTCCTCCTGCGGCAGCTCTCTCCCCCATCCCCCTTCCTCCTGTGGGATCACTCTCCCCCATCCCCCTTCCTCCTGCGGCATCTCTCCCCGATCCCCCTTCATCCTGCGTCACCTCTCTCCCCCATACCACTTCCTCCTGCGGCATCTCTCCCCGATCCCCCTTCCTCCTGCGGCAGCTCTCTCCCCCATCCCCTTCCTCCTGCGGCAACTCTCTCCCCCATCCCCCTTACTACCTCCGGCACCACTCCCCCATCCCCCTTCCTCCTGCGGCATCTCTCCCCGATCCCCCTTCCTCCTGCGTCACCTCTCTCCCCCATCCCCCTTCATCCTGCGGGATCTCTCTCCCCCATCCCCCTTCCTCCAGTGGGAGCACTCGCCCCCATCCCCCTTCCTCCTGTGGGATCTCTCTCTTCCATCCCCCTTCCTCCTTCGGCACCTCTCCCCCACATCCCCCTTCCTCCCGAGGCACCTCTCTCGCTTACCGCACATCGTCCTGTGGCATATCTCTCGCACCATCCCCCTTCCTCCTGCGGCACCTCTCCCCCACATCCCCCCTTCCTCCTGCGGCAGCTCTCTCCCCCATCCCCCTTCCTCCTGCGGCATCTCTCCCCGATCCCCCTTCCTCCTGCGTCACCTCTCTCCCCCATCCCCCTTCCTCCTGCGGCACCACTCCCCCATCCCCCTTCCTCCTGCGGGATATATCCCCCATCCCCCTTCCTCCTGCGGCACCTCTCTCCCACATCCCCCTTCCTCCTGCGGCACCTCTCTCCCACATCCCCCTTCCGCCTGTGGGATCTCTTTCCTCCATCCCCCTTCCTCCTGTGGTATCTCTCTCCCCATCCCCCTTCCTCCTGCGGCATCTCTCTCCCCCATCCCTCTTTCCTCCTGCGGCACCTCTCTCCCCCATCCCCCTTACTCCTGTGGGATCTGTCTCCCCCATCCCCCTTCATCCTACGGGATCTCTCTCCCCCATCCCCCTTCCTCCTGCGGGAGCACTCGCCCCCATCCCCCTTCATCCTGCGTCACCTCTCTCCCCCATACCACTTCCTCCTGCGGCATCTCTCCCCGATCCCCCTTCCTCCTGCGGGATCTCTCTCCCCCATCCCCCTTCCTCCTGCTGGAGCGCTCTCCCCCCATCCCCCTTCCTCCAGTGGGAGCACTCGCCCCCATCCCCCTTCCTCCTGCGGGATCTCTCTCCCCCATCCCCCTTCCTCCTGCGGGAGCACTCGACCCCATCCCCCTTCATCCTGCGGGATCTCTCTCCCCCCATCCCCCTTCCTCCAGTGGGAGCACTCGCCCCCATCCGCCTTCATCCTGCGGGAGCACTCGCCCCAATTCCCCTTCCACCTGCGGCACCTCTCTCCCCCATCTCCCTTCCTTCTGTGGGATCTCTCTTCCCTATCGACCTTCCTCCTGTGGTATCTCTCTCTTCCATCCCCCTTCCTCCTTCGGCACCTCTCCCCCACATCCCCCTTCCTCCTGAGGCACCTCTCCCCCACATCCCCCTTCCTCCTGAGGCACCTCTCTCGCTCACCACCCATCGTCCTGTGGCATATCTCTCGCCCCCATCCCCCTTCCTCGTACGGCACCTCTCTCCCCATCCCCCTTCCTCCTGCGGCACCTCTCTCCCACATCCCCCTTCCTCCTGCGGCAGCTCTCTCCCCCATCCCCCTTCCTCCTGTGGATCACTCTCCCCCCCATCCCCCTTCCTCCTGCGGCATCTCTCCCCGATCCCCCTTCATCCTGCGTCACCAATCTCCCCCATACCACTTCCTCCTGCGGCATCTCTCCCCGATCCCCCTTCCTCCTGCGGCAGCTCTCTCCCCCATCCCCCTTCCTCCTGCGGCAACTCTCTCCCCCCATCCCCCTTACTACCTCCGGCACCACTCCCCCATCCCCTTCCTCCTGCGGCATCTCTCCCCGATCCCCCTTCCTCCTGCGTCACCTCTCTCCCCCATCCCCCTTCATCCTGCGGGATCTCTCTCCCCCATCCCCCTTCCTCCAGTGGGAGCACTCGCCCCCATCCCCCTTCCTCCTGTGGGAGCACTCGCCCCCATCCCCCTTCCTCCTGCGGGAGCACTCGCCCCCATCCCCCTTCCTCCTGCGGGATCTCTCTCCCCCATCCCCCTTCATCCTGCGGGATCTCTCTCCCCCATCCCCTTTCCTCCAGTGGGAGCACTCGCCCCCCATCCGCCTTCATCCTGCGGGAGCACTCGCCCCAATTCCCCTTCCTCCTGCGGCACCTCTCTCCCCCATCTCCCTTCCTTCTGTGGGATCTCTCTTCCCTATCGACCTTCCTCCTGTGGTATCTCTCTCCCCCATCCCCCTTCCTCCTGCGGCACCTCTCTCCCACATCCCCCTTCCTCCTGCGTCACCTCTCTCCCCCATACCACTTCCTCCTGCGGCATCTCTCCCCGATCCCCCTTCCTCCTGCGTCACCTCTCTCCCCCATACCACTTCCTCCTGCGGGATCTCTCCCCCCCATTCCCCCTTTCTCCTGCGGGATATATCCCCCATCCCCCTTCCTCCTGCGGCACCTCTCTCCCACATCCCCCTTCCTCCTGCGGCACCTCTCTCCCACATCCCCCTTCCTCCTGCGGCAACTCTCTCCCCATCCCCCTTCCTCTTGTGGGATCTCTCTCCCACATCCCCCTTCCTCCTGCGGCACCTCTCTCCCCCATCCCCCTTCCTCCTGCGGGATATATCCCCCCATCCCCCTTCCTCCTGCGGCACCTCTCTCCCACATCCCCCTTCCTCCTGCGGTACCTCTCTCCCCCATCCCCCTTCCTCCTGTGGGATCTCTCTCCCCCATACCCCTTCCTCCTGCGGCATCTCTGTCCCCCATCCCCCTTCCTCCTGCGGCACCTCTCTCCCATCCCCCTTCCTCCTGCGGCACCACTCCCCCATCCCCCTTCCTCCTGCGGCACCTCTCCCGCATCCCCCTTCCTCCTGCGGCAACTCTCTCCCCCATCCCCCTTCTTCCTGCGGCATCTCTCCCCGATCCCCCTTCCTCCTGCGTCACCTCTCTCCCCCATACCACTTCCTCCTGCGGGATCTCTCCCCCCCATCCCACTTCCTCCTGTGGGATCTCTCTGCCCCATCCCCGTTCCTCTTGTGGGATCTCTCTCCCCCATCCCCCTTCCTCCTGTGGGATCTCTCTCCTCCATCCCCCTTCCTCCTGTCGGATCTCTCTGCCCCATCCCCGTTCCTCTTGTGGGATCTCTCTCCCCCATCCCCCTTCCTCCTGTGGGATCTCTCTCCCCCATCCCCCTTCCTCCTGCGGCACCACTCTCCCCCATCCCCCTTCCTCCTGCGGGATCTCTCTCCCCCATTCCCCTTCCTCCTGCGGGATCTCTCTCCCCCATCCCCCTTCCTCCTGCGGTACCTCTCTCCCCCATCCGCCTTCCTCCTGTGGCATCTCTCTGCCCCATCCCCCTTCCTCCTGCGGCACCTCTCCCCCCCATCCCCCTTCCTCCTCTGGGATCTCTCTGCCCCATCCCCGTTCCACTTGTGGGATCTCTCTCCCCCATCCCCCTTACTCCTGTGGGATCTCTCTCCTCCATCCCCCTTCCTCCTGTGGGATCTCACTCCCCCTTCACCCTTCCTCCTGCGGCACCTCTCTCCCCCATCCCCCTTCATCCTGCGGGATCTCTCCCCCCCCATCCTCCTTCCTCCTGCATCAACTCTCCCCCATCCCCCTTCCTCCTGCGGCACCTCTCTCCCCCACCGCCGTTCCTCCTGCGGCATCTCTCTCCCCGATCCTTCTTCCTCCTGCGGTATCTCTCACCCATCCCCCTTCCTCCTGTGGGATCTCTCTTCCCCATCCCCCTTCCTCCTGTGGGAGCACTCGCCCCCATCCCCCTTCCTCCTGCGGGATCTCTCTCCCCCATCCCTCTTCCACCTGCGGGAGCACTCGCCCCCATCCCCCTTCCTCCTGTGGGATCTCTCTCCCCCATCTCCCTTCCTTCTGTGGGATCTCTCTTCCCTATCGACCTTCCTCCTGTGGTATCTCTCTCCCCCATCCCCCTTCCTCCTGTGGGATCTCTCTCTTCCATCCCGCTTCCTCCTTCGGCACCTCTCCCCCACATCCCCCTTCCTACTGAGGCACCTCTCTCCCACATCCCCCTTCCTGCTGCGTCACCTCTCTCCCACATCCCCCTTCCTCCTGCGGCATCTCTCCCCGATCCCCCTTCCTCCTGCGTCACCTCTCTCCCCCATCCCCCTTCCTCCTGCGGCACCTCTCCCCCATCCCCCTTCCACCTGTGGGATCTCTCTCCTCCATCCCCCTTCCTCCTGTGTTATCTCTCTCCCCATCCCCCTTCCTCCTGCGGCATCTCTCTCCCCCATCCCTCTTTCCTCCTGCGGTACCTCTCTTCCCAATCCCCCTTCCTCCAGCGGCACCTCTCACGCCCATCCCCCTTCCTCCTGCGGGATCTCTCTACTCCATCCCCCTTCCTCCTGCGGCATCTCTCTCCCCCAACCCCCTTCCTCCTGTGGGTTCTCTCTCCCCCATCCCCCTTCCTCCTGTGGGATCTCTCTCCCCCATCCCCATTCCTCCTGCTGTACCACTCTCCCACCATCCCCCTTCCTCCTGCGGCATCTCTCTCCCCCATCCCCCTTCCTCCTGCGGCATCTCTCTCCCCCAACCCCCTTCCTCCTGTGGGTTCTCTCTCCCCCATCCCCCTTCCTCCTGTGGGATCTCTCTCCCCCATTCCCCTTCCTCTTGTGGGATCTCTCTCCCCCATCCCCATTCCTCCTGCGGCATCTCTCTCCCCCAACCCCCTTCCTCCTGTGGGTTCTCTCTCCCCCATCCCCCTTCCTCCTGTGGGATCTCTCTCCCCCATCCCCCTTCCTCCTGTGGGATCTCTCTCCCCCATCCCCATTCCTCCTGCTGTACCTCTCTCCCACCATCCCCCTTCCTCCTGCGGCACCTCTCTCCAACATCCCCCTTCCTCCTGCGGCACCTCTCTCCCCCATCCCCCTTCCTCCTGCGGCATCTCTCTCCCCCAACCCCCTTCCTCCTCTGGGTTCTCTCTCCCCCATCCCCCTTCCTCCTGCATCAACTCTCCCCCATCCCCCTTCCTCCTGCGGCACCTCTCTCCCCCACCGCCGTTCCTCCTGCGGCATCTCTCTCCCCGATCCTTCTTCCTCCTGCGGTATCTCTCTCCTCCATCCCCCTTCCTCCTGCGACACCTCTCTCCCCCATCCCCCTTCCTCCTGCGGCACCTCTCTCCCCCATCCCACTTCCTCCTGTGGGATCTCTCTTCCCCATCCCCCTTCCTCCTGTGGGAGCACTCGCCCCCTTCCCCCTTCCTCCTGCGGGATCTCTCTCCCCCCATCCCTCTTCCTCCTGCGGGAGCACTCGCCCCCATCCCCCTTCCTCCTGCGGGATCTCTCTCCCCCATCCCCCTTCATCCTGCTGGATCTCTCTCCCCCATCCCCCTTCCTCCAGTGGGAGCACTCGCCCCCATCCGCCTTCATCCTGCGGGAGCACTCGCCCCAATTCCCCTTCCTCCTGCGGCACCTCTCTCCCCCATCTCCCTTCCTCCTGTGTTATCTCTCTCCCCATCCCCCTTCCTCCTGCGGCATCTCTCTCCCCCATCCCTCTTTCCTCCTGCGGTACCTCTCTTCCCAATCCCCCTTCCTCCTGCGGCACCTCTCACGCCCATCCCCCTTCCTCCTGCGGCATCTCTCACCCCCATCCCCCTTCCTCCTGTGGGATCTCTCTCTTCCATCCCCCTTCCTCCTTCGGCACCTCTCCCCCACATCCCCCTTCCTACTGAGGCACCTCTCTCCCACATCCCCCTTCCTCCTGCGTCACCTCTCTCCCACATCCCCCTTCCTCCTGCGGCATCTCTCCCCGATCCCCCTTCCTCCTGCGTCACCTCTCTCCCCCATCCCCCTTCCTCCTGCGGCACCTCTCCCCCATCCCCCTTCCTCCAGAGGGATCTCTCCTCCCCATGCCCCTTCCTCCTGCGGCACCTCTCTGCCCCATCCCCCTTCCTCCTGCGGCACCTCTCTCCCCCATCCCCCTTCCTCCTGCGGGATCTCTCCTCCCCATGCCCCTTCCTCCTGCGGCACCTCTCTCCCCCATCCCCCTTCCTCCTGCGGGATCTCTCTACTCCATCCCCCTTCCTCCTGCAGCACCTCTCTCCCCCCATCCCCCTTCCTCCTGCGGCACCTCTCTCCCCCATCCCCCTTCCTCCTGCGGCACCTCTCTCCCCCATCCCCCTTCCTCCTGCGGGATCTCTCCTCCCCATGCCCCTGCCTCCTGCGGCACCTCTATCCACCATCCCCCTTCCTCCTGCGGCACATCTATCCACCATGCCCCTTCCTCCTGCGGCACCTCTATCCACCATCCCCCTTCCTCCTGTGGCATCTCTCTCCCCCATCCCCCTTCCTCCTGCGGGATCTCTCTACTCCATCCCCCTTCCTCCTGCAGCACCTCTCTCCCCCATCCCCCTTCCTCCTGCGGCACCTCTCTCCCCCATCCCCCTTCCTCCTGCGGCACCTCTCTCCCCCATCCCCCTTCCTCCTGCGGGATCTCTCCTCCCCATGCCCCTGCCTCCTGCGGCACCTCTATCCACCATCCCCCTTCCTCCTGCGGCACATCTATCCACCATCCCCCTTCCTCCTGCGGCACCTCTATCCACCATCCCCCTTCCTCCTGTGGCATCTCTCTCCCCCATCCCCCCTCCTACTGTGTGATCTTTCTCCCCCATCCCCCTTCCTCCTGCAGCACCTCTATCCACCATCCCCCTTCCTCCAGTGGGAACTCTCTCCCCCATCCCCCTTCCTCCTGTGGGACCTCTCTCCCCCATCCCCCTTCCTCCAGTGGGATCTCTCTCCCCCATCCCTCTTCCTCCTGCGAGATCTCTCTCCCCCATCCCCCCTCCTACTGTGTGATCTTTCTCCCCCATCCCCCTTCCTCCAGTGGGATCTGTCTTCCCTATTCCCCTTCCTCCTGTGGGAGCTCTCCCCACCCCCATCCCTCTTCCTCCTGTGGGAGCTCTCCCCCCATCCCCCTTCCTCCTGTGGGATCTCTCTCCCCCATCCCCCTTCCTCCTGCGGCACCTCTCTCCCCCCATCCCCCTTCCTCCTGTGGGATCTCTCTCCCCCATCCCCCTTCCTCCTGCTGTACCTCTCTCCCACCATCCCCCTTCCTCCTGCGGCACCTCTCTCCCACATCCCCCTTCCTCCTGCGGCACCTCTCTCCCACATCCCCCATCCTCCTGCGGGATCTCTCTCCCCCATCCCCCCTCCTACTGTGTGATCTTTCTCCCCCATCCCCCTTCCTCCTGTGGGATCTCTCTCCCCCATCCCCATTCCTCCTGCTGTACCTCTCTCCCACCATCCCCCTTCCTCCTGCGGCACCTCTCTCCCACATCCCCCTTCCTCCTGCGGCACCTCTCTCCCCCATCCCCCTTCCTCCTGCGGCATCTCTCTCCCCCAACCCCCTTCCTCCTCTGGGTTCTCTCTCCCCCATCCCCCTTCCTCCTGCATCAACTCTCCCCCATCCCCCTTCCTCCTGCGGCACCTCTCTCCCCCACCGCCGTTCCTCCTGCGGCATCTCTCTCCCCGATCCTTCTTCCTCCAGTGGGATCTCTCTTCCCCATCCCCCTTCCTCCTGTGGGAGCACTCGCCCCCATCCCCCTTCCTCCTGCGGGATCTCTCTCCCCCATCCCTCTTCCTCCTGCGGGAGCACTCGCCCCCATCCCCCTTCCTCCTGCGGGATCTCTCTCCCCCATCCCCCTTCATCCTGCTGGATCTCTCTCCCCCATCCCCCTTCCTCCAGTGGGAGCACTCGCCCCCATCCGCCTTCATCCTGCGGGAGAACTCGCCCCAATTCCCCTTCCTCCTGCGGCACCTCTCTCCCCCATCTCCCTTCCTTCTGTGGGATCTCTCTTCCCTATCGACCTTCCTCCTGTGGTATCTCTCTCCCCCATCCCCCTTCCTCCTGTGGGATCTCTCTCTTCCATCCCCCTTCCTCCTTCGGCACCTCTCCCCCACATCCCCCTTCCTACTGAGGCACCTCTCTCCCACATCCCCCTTCCTCCTGCGTCACCTCTCTCCCACATCCCCCTTCCTCCTGCGGCATCTCTCCCCGATCCCCCTTCCTCCTGCGTCACCTCTCTCCCCCATCCCCCTTCCTCCTGCGGCACCTCTCCCCCATCCCCCTTCCTCCAGCGGCACCTCTCCCCCATCCCCCTTCCTCCAGCGGGATCTCTCCTCCCCATGCCCCTTCCTCCTGCGGCACCTCTATCCACCATCCCCCTTCCTCCTGCGGCACCTCTATCCACCATCCCCCTTCCTCCTGCGGCACCTCTCTCCCCCATCCCCCTTCCTCCTGCGGGATCTCTCCTCCCCATGCCCCTGCCTCCTGCGGCACCTCTATCCACCATCCCCCTTCCTCCTGCGGCACCTCTATCAACCATCCCCCTTCCTCCTGCGGCACCTCTCTCCCCTATCCCCCTTCCTCCTGCGGGATCTCTCTACTCCATCCCCCTTCCTCCTGCAGCACCTCTCTCCCCCATCCCCCTTCCTCCTGCAGCACCTCTATCCACCATCCCCCTTCCTCCAGTGGGAACTCTCTCCCCCATCCCCCTTCCTCCTGTGGGACCTCTCTCCCCCATCCCCCTTCCTCCAGTGGGATCTCTCTCCCCCATCCCTCTTCCTCCTGCGAGATCTCTCTCCCCCATCCCCCCTCCTACTGTGTGATCTTTCTCCCCCCATCCCCCTTCCTCCTGTGGGATCTGTCTTCCCTATTCCCCTTCCTCCTGTGGGAGCTCTCCGCCCCCCCCCATCCCTCTTCCTCCTGTGGGAGCTCTCCCCCCATCCCCCTTCCTCCTGTGGGATATCTCTCCCCCATCCCCCTTCCTCCTGCGGCACCTCTCTCCCCCATCCCCCATCCTCCTGCGGGATCTCTCTCCCCCATCCCCCCTCCTACTGTGTGATCTTTCTCCCCCATCCCCCTTCCTCCTGTGGGATCTCTCTCCCCCATCCCCCTTCCTCCTGTGGGACCTCTCTCCCCCATCCCCCATCCTCCTGTGGGATCTCTCTCCCCCATCCCCCCTCCTACTGTGTGATCTTTCTCCCCCATCCCCCTTCCTCCTGTGGGATCTCTCTCCCCCATCCCACTTCCTCTTGCGGGAGCTCTCACCCCCATCCCCCTTCCTCCTGTGGGATGTCTCTTCCCCATCCCCCTATCTCCTGTGTGATCTCTCTGCCCAATCCCCCTTCCTCTTGCGGGATCTCTCTGCCCCATCCCCCTTCCTCTTGCGGGAGCTCTCCCCCCAATCCCCCTTCCTCCTTTGGGATCTCTCTCCCCATCCCCCTTCCTCCTGTGGGATCTCTCTCCACATCCCCCTTCCTCCTGTGGGATCTCTCTCCCTCATCCCCCTTCCTCCTGTGGGATCTCTCTCCCCCATCCCCCTTCCTCCTGCATCAACTCTCCCCCATCCCCCTTCCTCCTGCGGCACCTCTCTCCCCCACCGCCGTTCCTCCTGCGGCATCTCTCTCCCCGATCCTTCTTCCTCCTGCGGTATCTCTCTCCTCCATCCCCCTTCCTCCTGCGACACCTCTCTCCCCCATCCCCCTTCCTCCTGCGGCACCTCTCTCCCCCATCCCACTTCCTCCTGTGGGATCTCTCTTCCCCATCCCCCTTCCTCCTGTGGGAGCACTCGCCCCCATCCCCCTTCCTCCTGCGGGATCTCTCTCCCCCATCCCTCTTCCTCCTGCGGGAGCACTCGCCCCCATCCCCCTTCCTCCTGCGGGATCTCTCTCCCCCATCCCCCTTCATCCTGCTGGATCTCTCTCCCCCATCCCCCTTCCTCCAGTGGGAGCACTCGCCCCCATCCGCCTTCATCCTGCGGGAGCACTCGCCCCAATTCCCCTTCCTCCTGCGGCACCTCTCTCCCCCATCTCCCTTCCACCTGTGTTATCTCTCTCCCCATCCCCCTTCCTCCTGCGGCATCTCTCTCCCCCATCCCTCTTTCCTCCTGCGGTACCTCTCTTCCCAATCCCCCTTCCTCCTGCGGCACCTCTCACGCCCATCCCCCTTCCTCCTGCGGCATCTCTCACCCCCATCCCCCTTCCTCCTGTGGGATCTCTCTCTTCCATCCCCCTTCCTCCTTCGGCACCTCTCCCCCACATCCCCCTTCCTACTGAGGCACCTCTCTCCCACATCCCCCTTCCTCCTGCGTCACCTCTCTCCCACATCCCCCTTCCTCCTGCGGCATCTCTCCCCGATCCCCCTTCCTCCTGCGTCACCTCTCTCCCCCATCCCCCTTCCTCCTGCGGCACCTCTCCCCCATCCCCCTTCCTCCAGAGGGATCTCTCCTCCCCATGCCCCTTCCTCCTGCGGCACCTCTCTGCCCCATCCCCCTTCCTCCTGCGGCACCTCTCTCCCCCATCCCCCTTCCTCCTGCGGGATCTCTCCTCCCCATGCCCCTTCCTCCTGCGGCACCTCTCTCCCCCATCCCCCTTCCTCCTGCGGGATCTCTCTACTCCATCCCCCTTCCTCCTGCAGCACCTCTCTCCCCCATCCCCCTTCCTCCTGCGGCACCTCTCTCCCCCATCCCCCTTCCTCCTGCGGCACCTCTCTCCCCCATCCCCCTTCCTCCTGCGGGATCTCTCCTCCCCATGCCCCTGCCTCCTGCGGCACCTCTATCCACCATCCCCCTTCCTCCTGCGGCACATCTATCCACCATCCCCCTTCCTCCTGCGGCACCTCTATCCACCATCCCCCTTCCTCCAGTGGGATCTCTCTCCCCCATCCCTCTTCCTCCTGCGAGATCTCTCTCCCCCATCCCCCCTCCTACTGTGTGATCTTTCTCCCCCATCCCCCTTCCTCCAGTGGGATCTGTCTTCCCTATTCCCCTTCCTCCTGTGGGAGCTCTCCCCACCCCCATCCCTCTTCCTCCTGTGGGAGCTCTCCCCCCATCCCCCTTCCTCCTGTGGGATCTCTCTCCCCCATCCCCCTTCCTCATGCGGCACCTCTCTCCCCCCATCCCCCTTCCTCCTGTGGGATCTCTCTCCCCCATCCCCCTTCCTCCTGCTGTACCTCTCTCCCACCATCCCCCTTCCTCCTGCGGCACCTCTCTCCCACATCCCCCTTCCTCCTGCGGGATCTCTCTCCCCCATCCCCCCTCCTACTGTGTGATCTTTCTCCCCCATCCCCCTTCCTCCTGTGGGATCTCTCTCCCCCATCCCCATTCCTCCTGCTGTACCTCTCTCCCACCATCCCCCTTCCTCCTGCGGCACCTCTCTCCCACATCCCCCTTCCTCCTGCGGCACCTCTCTCCCCCATCCCCCTTCCTCCTGCGGCATCTCTCTCCCCCAACCCCCTTCCTCCTCTGGGTTCTCTCTCCCCCATCCCCCTTCCTCCTGCATCAGCTCTCCCCCATCCCCCTTCCTCCTGCGGCACCTCTCTCCCCCACCGCCGTTCCTCCTGCGGCATCTCTCTCCCCGATCCTTCTTCCTCCTGCGGTATCTCTCTCCTCCATCCCCCTTCCTCCTGCGACACCTCTCTCCCCCATCCCCCTTCCTCCTGCGGCACCTCTCTCCCCCATCCCCCTTCCTCCTGTGGGATCTCTCTTCCCCATCCCCCTTCCTCCTGTGGGAGCACTCGCCCCCATCCCCCTTCCTCCTGCGGGATCTCTCTCCCCCATCCCTCTTCCTCCTGCGGGAGCACTCGCCCCCATCCCCCTTCCTCCTGCGGGATCTCTCTCCCCCATCCCCCTTCATCCTGCTGGATCTCTCTCCCCCATCCCCCTTCCTCCAGTGGGAGCACTCGCCCCCATCCGCCTTCATCCTGCGGGAGCACTCGCCCCAATTCCCCTTCCTCCTGCGGCACCTCTCTCCCCCATCTCCCTTCCTTCTGTGGGATCTCTCTTCCCTATCGACCTTCCTCCTGTGGTATCTCTCTCCCCCATCCCCCTTCCTCCTGTGGGATCTCTCTCTTCCATCCCCCTTCCTCCTTCGGCACCTCTCCCCCACATCCCCCTCCCTACTGAGGCACCTATCTCCCACATCCCCCTTCCTCCTGCGTCACCTCTCTCCCACATCCCCCTTCCTCCTGCGGCATCTCTCCCCGATCCCCCTTCCTCCTGCGTCACCTCTCTCCCCCATCCCCCTTCCTCCTGCGGCACCTCTCCCCCATCCCCCTTCCTCCAGCGGGATCTCTCCTCCCCATGCCCCTTCCTCCTGCGGCACCTCTATCCACCATCCCCCTTCCTCCTGCGGCACATCTATCCACCATCCCCCTTCCTCCTGCGGCACCTCTCTCCCCCATCCCCCTTCCTCCTGTGGGATCTCTCTTCCCCATCCCCCTTCCTCCTGTGGGAGCACTCGCCCCCATCCCCCTTCCTCCTGCGGGATCTCTCTCCCCCATCCCTCTTCCTCCTGCGGGAGCACTCGCCCCCATCCCCCTTCCTCCTGCGGGATCTCTCTCCCCCATCCCCCTTCATCCTGCTGGATCTCTCTCCCCCATCCCCCTTCCTCCAGTGGGAGCACTCGCCCCCATCCGCCTTCATCCTGCGGGAGAACTCGCCCCAATTCCCCTTCCTCCTGCGGCACCTCTCTCCCCCATCTCCCTTCCTTCTGTGGGATCTCTCTTCCCTATCGACCTTCCTCCTGTGGTATCTCTCTCCCCCATCCCCCTTCCTCCTGTGGGATCTCTCTCTTCCATCCCCCTTCCTCCTTCGGCACCTCTCCCCCACATCCCCCTTCCTACTGAGGCACCTCTCTCCCACATCCCCCTTCATCCTGCGGCATCTCTCCCCGATCCCCCTTCCTCCTGCGTCACCTCTCTCCCCCATCCCCCTTCCTCCTGCGGCACCTCTCCCCCATCCCCCTTCCTCCAGCGGCACCTCTCCCCCATCCCCCTTCCTCCAGCGGGATCTCTCCTCCCCATGCCCCTTCCTCCTGCGGCACCTCTATCCACCATCCCCCTTCCTCCTGCGGCACCTCTCTCCCCCATCCCCCTTCCTCCTGCGGCACCTCTCTCCCCCATCCCCCTTCCTCCTGCGGGATCTCTCCTCCCCATGCCCCTGCCTCCTGCGGCACCTCTATCCACCATCCCCCTTCCTCCTGCGGCACCTCTATCCACCATCCCCCTTCCTCCTGCGGCACCTCTCTCCCCTATCCCCCTTCCTCCTGCGGGATCTCTCTACTCCATCCCCCTTCCTCCTGCAGCACCTCTCTCCACCATCCCCCTTCCTCCAGTGGGAACTCTCTCCCCCATCCCCCTTCCTCCTGTGGGACCTCTCTCCCCCATCCCCCTTCCTCCAGTGGGATCTCTCTCCCCCATCCCTCTTCCTCCTGCGAGATCTCTCTCCCCCATCCCCCCTCCTACTGTGTGATCTTTCTCCCCCATCCCCCTTCCTCCTGTGGGATCTGTCTTCCCTATTCCCCTTCCTCCTGTGGGAGCTCTCCCCCCCCCCCCATCCCTCTTCCTCCTGTGGGAGCTCTCCCCCCATCCCCCTTCCTCCTGTGGGATCTCTCTCCCCCATCCCCCTTCCTCCTGCGGCACCTCTCTCCCCCATCCCCCATCCTCCTGCGGGATCTCTCTCCCCCATCCCCCCTCCTACTGTGTGATCTTTCTCCCCCATCCCCCTTCCTCCTGTGGGATCTCTCTCCCCCATCCCCCTTCCTCCTGTGGGACCTCTCTCCCCCATCCCCCATCCTCCTGTGGGATCTCTCTCCCCCATCCCCCCTCCTACTGTGTGATCTTTCTCCCCCATCCCCCTTCCTCCTGTGGGATCTCTCTCCCCCATCCCACTTCCTCTTGCGGGAGCTCTCACCCCCATCCCCCTTCCTCCTGTGGGATGTCTCTTCCCCATCCCCCTATCTCCTGTGTGATCTCTCTGCCCAATCCCCCTTCCTCTTGCGGGATCTCTCTGCCCCATCCCCCTTCCTCTTGCGGGAGCTCTCCCCCCAATCCCCCTTCCTCCTTTGGGATCTCTCTCCCCATCCCCCTTCCTCCTGTGGGATCTCTCTCCACATCCCCCTTCCTCCTGTGGGATCTCTCTCCCTCATCCCCCTTCCTCCTGTGGGATCTCTCTCCCCATCCCCCTTCCTCCTGTGGGATCTCTCTCCCTCATCCCCCTTCCTCCTGCAGGAGCTCTCCCCCGTCCCCCTTCCTCCTGTGGGAGCTCTCCCCCCCCATCCCTCTTCCTCCTGTGGGATCTCTCTCCCCCGTCCCCCTTCCTCCTGTGGGAGCTCTCCCCCCCATCCCCCTTCCTCCTGTGGGATCTCTATCCCCCATCCCCCTTCCTCCTGTGGGGTCTCTCCCCCCCATCCCCCTTCCTCCTGTGGGATCTCTCTCCCCCATCCCTCTTCCTCCTGTGGGATCTCTCTCCCCCGTCCCCCTTCCTCCTGTGGGAGCTCTCCCCCCCATCCCCCTTCCTCCTGTGGGATCTCTATCCCCCATCCCCCTTCCTCCTGTGGGATCTCTCTCCCCCCATCCCCCTTCCTCCTGTGGGATCTCTCTCCCCCCATCCCCCTTCCTCCTGTGGGATCTCTCCCCCCCGTCCCGCTTCCTCCTGTGGGATCTCTCTCCCCCCATCCCCCTTCCTCCTGTGGGATCTCTCTCCCCCAACCCCCTTCCTCCTGCGGCACCTCTCTCCCCCATCCCCCTTCCTCCTGCGGGATCTCTCTCCCCCATCCCCACTCCTACTGTGTGATATTTCTCCCCCATCCCCCTTCCTCCAGTGGGATCTCTCTCCCCCATCCCACTTCCTCTTGCGGGAGCTCTCCCCCCATCCCCCTTCCTCCTGTGGGATCTCTCCCCCCCATCCTCCTTCCTCCTGTGGAATCTCTCTCCCCCCATCCCCCTTCCTCCTGTGGGATCTCTCTCCCCCATCCCCCTTCGTTCTGCGGGAGCACTCGCCCCCATCCCCCTTCCTCGTGCGGGATTTCTCTCCCCCATCCCCCTTCCTCCTGCGGGAGCACTCGCCCCCATCCCCCTTCCTCCTGCGGGATTTCTCTCCCCCATCCCCCTTCATCCTGCGGGATCTCTCTCCCCCATCCCCCTTCCTCCAGTGGGAGCACTCGCCCCCATCCGCCTTCATCCTGCGGGAGCACTCGCCCCCAATTCCCCTTCCTCCTGCGGCACCTCTCTCCCCCATCTCCCTTCCTTCTGTGGGATCTCTCTTCCCTATCGACCTTCCTCCTGTGGGATCTCTCTCTTCCATCCCCCTTCCTCCTGTGGGATCTCTCTCCCTCATCCCCCTTCCTCCTGCAGGAGCTCTCCCCCGTCCCCCTTCCTCCTGTGGGAGCTCTCCCCCCCCATCCCTCTTCCTCCTGTGGGATCTCTCTTCCCCATCCCCCTTCCTCCTGCGGGATCTCTCTCCCCCGTCCCCCTTCCTCCTGTGGGAGCTCTCCCCCCCATCCCCTTCCTCCTGCGGGATCTCTCTCCCCCCATCCCCCTTCCTCCTGTGGGATCTCTCTCCACCATCCCCGTTCCTCCTGTGGGATCTCTCTCCCACATCCCCCTTCCTCCTGCGGGATCTCTCTACTCCATCCCCCTTCCTCCTGCGGGATCTCTCTCCCCCATCCCCCTTCCTCCTGCGGCATCTCTGCCCCCCATCCTCCCTCCTACTGTGTGATCTTTCTCCCCCATCCCCCTTCATCCAGTGGGATCTCTCTCCCCCATCCCACTTCCTCTTGCGGGAGCTCTCCCCCCCATCCCCCGCCCTCCTGTGGGATGTCTCTTCCCCATCCCCCTATCTCCTGTGTGATCTCTCTGCCCAATCCCCCTTCCTCTTGCCGGAGCTCTCCCCCCAATCCCCCTTCCTACTGTGGGATCCCTCTCCCGTATCCCCCTTCCTCCTGTGGGATCTCTCTCCCCCATCCCCCTTCCTCCTGCGGGATCTCTCTCCAATATCCGCTTCCTCCTGTGGGATCTGTCTTCCCTATTCCCCTTCCTCCTGTGGGTTCCCTCTCCCCCATCCCCCTTCCTACTGCGGGAGCTCTCTCCCCCATCCGCTTCCTCCTGTGGGATCTCTCTCCCCCATCCCCCTTCCTCCTGTGGGATCTCTCTACCCCATCCCTCTTCTTCCTGGTGAATCTCTCTCCCCCATCCCCCTTCCTCCTGTGTGATCTCTCTCCCCCATCCCCCTTCCTCCTGTGGGAGCTCTCCCCCCCCCATCCCCTTCTTCCTATGGGATCTCTCTCCCCCTTCCTCCTGTGGGATCCCTCTCCCCAATCTCCGTTCCTCCTGTGGGATCTCTCTCCCCCATCCCCCTTCCTCTTGCGGGTGCTCTGCCCCCCATCCCCCTTCCTCCTGCGGGATGTCTCTCCCCATCCCCCTTCCTCCTGTGGGATCTCTCTCCCCATCCCCCTTCCTCCTGTGGGATCTCTCTCCCTCATCCCCCTTCCTCCTGCAGGAGCTCTCCCCCGTCCCCCTTCCTCCTGTGGGAGCTCTCCCCCCCATCCCTCTTCCTCCTGTGGGATCTCTCTCCCCCGTCCCCCTTCCTCCTGTGGGAGCTCTCCCCCCCATCCCCCTTCCTCCTGTGGGAGCTCTCCCCCCCATCCCCCTTCCTCCTGTGGGATCTCTCTCCCCCCATCCCCCTTCCTCCTGTGGGATCTCTCTCCCCCTTCCTCCTGTGGGATCCCTCTCCCCCATCCCCCTTCCTCCTGCCGGAGCTCTCTCCCCCATCCCCCTTCCTCCTGTGGGATCTCTCTTTCACATCTCCCTTCCCCTTGTGGGATCTCTCTTGCACATCCACTTCCTTCTGTGGGATCTCTCTCCCCCATCCCCCTTCCTCCTGTGGGATCTCTCTTCTACATCTCCCTTCCCCTTGTGGGATCTGTCTTCCACATCCGCTTCCTTCTGTGTCTTTCCATCCTTTACCTTAGGTGATGTCTGTTCCTCCATGTCCCGTCGACATTCCCCGATTCTCAAATCTTCTTCACTGTTTGACTTTCTCTCCTTCACCCCTGCCCTTTCCGACTGTCTCACGTCAGGAACACTTTTCTAACCATCAGGGAATGAGAGAGAATATGTGGAGTTTACAGGGTCATACCGACAGACGAAATTACTGACATTCGGTGAATTCATTGGAGCTGGGCAGTCAGGGACATTGACAGTGATGGGAACTACGATCAGTGAATTAATAAACGGTTTAATGTTTGCTGAAATATTCGCGTGAGAGAAATTGCCTCAGACCCACGGTTTTAGTCACTGTGTTCATCAATCTATCTGTTTGTGTTTAGACTGAACAATAATAAACTGGGAAATTCAGGAGTGAAACTGGTGTCTGCGGCTCTGAGGAACCCGGAGTGTAAAATACAGAAACTGGAGTAAGTACCAGACTGTGGGAGATTGTGTTTACAGTCACTGGGTGTCTGACCCTGAACATTAATGTGATCAGTAATTGTGTTACTGATAAACACTGGGGATTTGTGCCGTCTCCTGTCTCTCTGTGCCCTTCACCCTCACTCTCTCTCATCTCCAGGCTGAACAGTGTCGGTCTCACAGATTCTGGTGCCGAGGATCTCGTCTCCGCTCTCAGTACAAACCCATCACTGACGGGGCTGGACCTGATATCAAACTCGCTGACAGACTAGCCTTATAATCTTCCAGATTCATATCATTACCCAGTTTTTGAACCTTTTGGAAACTCTGCTTTTCTTCTTCACTAGATTTACAACGGCCTTTGTGCACCTCGGATCTTGTACCCTACCATCCTTTCCATGTCTCATTGGAACGTATCTACTCAGAACCCCACACAAATATCCCTTGAACATTTTCTACATTTCTTTGGTCTGTTTCCCTGAGGATATCAATTTCCAATTTATGCTTACAAGTTCCAGCCTGATAGGCTCATAGTTCTCCTTACTCCAATTAAAGGTTTCCCTAACTTGCCTGTTCCTCTCCCTCTCCAATGCTGTGGTAAAAGAGATAGAATTGTGATCACTATCTGCAAAATGCTCTCCCACTGAGAGACCTGACACCTGGCCAGGTTCATTTCCCAATACCGGATCAAGTGCAGCCTCTCCTCTTGTAGGCTTATCTACATATTGTGTCAGGAAACCTTCCTGAACACACCTCACAAACTCCACCCCGTCAAAACCCTTCACTCTAGGGAGATGCCAATCAATATTTGGGAAATTAAAATCTCCCACTTCAACAACCCTGTTATTGTTACTCCTTTCCAGAATCTGTCTCCCTATCTGCTCCTCGATGTCCCTGTTACTGATGGGTGGTCTATACAAAACACCCAGTCGAGTTATTGACCCCTTCCTGTTCCTAACCTCCACCCACAGAGACTCCACAGACAATCCCTCCATGACGTCCTCCTTTTCTGCAGCTGTGACACTATCTCTGATCAACAGTGCCACGCCCCCACCTCTGTGGCCTCCCTCCCTGTCCTTTCTGAAACATCTAAAGCCTGGCACTCGAAATAAACATTCCTGTCCCTGCACCATCCAAGTCTCTGTAATGGCACCACATCATATCTCCAAGTACTGATCCACGCTCTAAGCTCATCTGCTTTGTTCACAACACTCCTTGCATTAAAATATACACACCTCAAACCATCGGTCTGAGAGCGTCCCTTCTCTATCACCTGCCTATCCTCCCTCTCGCCCTGTCTCCAAATTTTCTCTATTTGTGAGCCAACCTCCCTTTCCGCCATCACTTCATTTCAGTTCCCACCCCCTCCCAGCAATTCTAGTTTAAATTCTCCCCGATAGCCTGAGCAAACCTTTCCACCAGGATATCGGTTTCCCTGGCATTCAAGTGCAACCCGTCCTTATTGTGCAGGTCACAGCTGCTCCAAAGGAGGTGCCAGTGATCCAGAAATCTGAATCCCTGCCTCCTGCTCCAATCCCTCAGCCACGCATTCATCCTCCACCTCATTCTATTCCTGTACTCACTGTCGCGTGGCACAGGCAGTAATCCCGAGATTACTACCTTTGCCGGTCCTGCTTCTCAACTTCCTCCCTAACTCCCTGTACTCTGTTTTCAGGACCTCTTCCCTTTTCCTACCTATATCACTGGTACCAATATGTACCACGACCTCTGGCTGTTCTCCCTCCCACCGCAGGATATCGTGGACGTGTTCTGAAACATCCCGGACCCTGGCACCTGGGAGGCAAATGACCATCCGTGTTTCTTTCCTGCGTCCACAGAATCGTCTCTCTGGTCCTCAAACGACAGAGTCACCTATCACTACTGTCTTCCTCTTCCTTTCCCTGTCCTTCTGAGCCACAGGGTCACTGTTGCCTCCACCAGGTAGGCTGTCCCCACCCCTCTCCAGCAGTACTTGAACAGGGGTACTTATTGTCAAGGGGAATAGCCACAGGGGTACTCTCTAGTACCTGCTTCTTGCCCTTCCCTCTCCTGACTGTGACCCACTTCTTCAGTATCCCGTGGCCCCGGTGTGACCACCTGCCTGTAACTCCTCTCTATCACATCCTCGCTCTCCCTGACCAGACGAAGGTCATCGAGCTGCATCTCCAGTTCCCTAACTCGGTCCCTAAGGAGCTGCAGCTCGACACACCGGGTGCAGATGTTGCCGTCCGGGAGGATGGGAGTCTCCAGGATCTCCCACATCTGACACCGAGCACAGAAAACCAGCCTCACACACATAATCTCTGTCTGTATTGCAAACAGATAACCTACCTCGCCTCGACCCTTTATCGCCGAAGCCCCGTTGAGCCAAAGCCTTCCTGCTCTGTCTCCCGCTCCTCTGACGCTCGCTCTGTAAATCTGTCTTCCTTTTAAACTCTTCTCGCTGTTCTCGCTGGCCGACTTGCACAGTCGTGCTGAAGGAAAAAATCAGTAATTGTGTTTTTGATAAACACTGGGGATTTGTACCGTCTCCTGTCTCTGTGTCCTTCACCCTCACTCTCTCTCATCTCCAGGCTGAACAGTGTCGGTCTCACAGATTCTGGTGCCGAGGATCTCGCCTCCGCTCTCAGTACAAACCCATCACTGACGGAGCTGGACCTGAGTAACAATAAACTGGGAGATTCAGGAGTGAAAGTGGTGTCTGCGGCTCTGAGGAACCCGGAGTGTAAAATACAGAGACTGGTGTAAGTACCAGACTGTGGGAGATTGTGTTTACTGTCACTGCGTGTCTGACTGAACATTAATGTGATCAGTAATTGTGTTACTGATAAACACTGGGGATTTGTACCGTCTCCTGTCTCTCTGTGTCCTTCACCCTCACTCTCTCTCATCTCCAGGCTGAGGGATGTCGGTCTCACAGATTGAAGGATGAAGAGGTCAATACTCCCCAATGCCATTAGGCTTTACAATTCAACCGCCAGGACTTAAGAGCTTTTTAAAAGCTATTATTAATGCTTTTTGAGATAGTGATTTAGATGCATATCATATTTTTTACTGAGTTAAGTATTGTATGTAATTAGTTTTGCTACAACAAGTGTATGGGACATTGGAAAAAAGTTGAATTTCCCCATGGGGATGAATAAAGTATCTATCTATCTATCTGGTGCCGAGGATCTCGTCTCTGCTCTCAGTACAAACCCATCACTGTCGGGTCTGAACCTGATATCAAACTCGCTGACAGACTAGCCTTATAATCTCTCAGATTCATATCATTACCCAGTTTTTGAACCTTTTGGAAGCTCTTCTTTTCTTCTTCACTAGATTTACAACGGCCTTTGTGCACCACGGATCTTGTACCCTACCGTCCTTTCCATGTCTCATTGGAACGTATCTACTCAGAACCCCACGCAAATATCCCCTGAACATTTTCTACATTTCTTTGGTCCGTTAAACTTTGCTTACAAGTTCCAGCCTGATATGCTCATAGTTCTCCTTACTCCAATTAGAGGTTTCCCTAACTTGCCTGTTCCTATCCCTCTCTAATGCTATGGTAAAAGAGATAGAATTGTGATCACTATCTCCAAAATGCTCTCCCACTGAGAGACCTGACACCTGGCCAGGTTCATTTCCCAATACCGGATCAAGTACAGCCTCTCCTCTTGTAGGCTTATCTACGTATTGTGTCAGGAAACCTTCCTGAACACACCTAACAAGCTCCACCCCGTCAAAACCCTTCACTCCAGGGAGATGCCAATCAATATTTGGGAAATTAAAATCCCCCACTTCAACAACCCTGTTATTGTTACTCCTTTCCAGAATCTGTCTCCCTATCTGCTCCTCGATGTCCCTGTTACTGTTGGGTGGTCTATATAAAACACTCAGTCGAGTTATTGACCCCTTCTGGTTCCTAACCTCCACCCACAGAGACTCCACAGACAATCCCTCCATGACTTCCTCCTTTTCTGTAGCCGTGACACTATCTCTGATCAACAGTGCCATGCCCCCACCTCTGTGGCCTCCCTCCCTGTCCTTTCTGAAACATCTAAAGCCTGTCACTCGAAATAAACATTCCTGTCCCTGCACCATCCAAGTCTCTGTAATGGCCACCACATCATATCTCCAAGTACTGATCCACGCTCTAAGCTCATCCGCTTTGTTCACAACACTCCTTGCATTAAAATAGACACACCTCAAACCATCGGTCTGAGAACGTCCCTTCTCTATCACCTGCCTATCCTCCCTCTCGCACTGTCTCCAAATTTTCTCTATTTGTGAGCCAACCTCCCTTTCCGCCATCACTTCATTTCAGTTCCCACCCCCTCCCAGCAATTCTAGTTTAAATTCTCCCCAATAGCCTGAGCAAACCAGGATATCGGTTTCCCTGGCGTTCAAGTGCAACCCGTCCTTTTTGTGCAGGTCACAGCTGCTCCAAAGGAGGTCCTAGTGATCCAGAAATCTGAATCCCTGCCTCCTGCTCCAATCCCTCAGCCACGCATTCATCCTCCACCTCATTCTATTCCTGTACTCACTGTCGCGTGGCACAGGCAGTAATCCCGAGATTACTACCTTTGCCGGTCCTGCTTCTCAACTTCCTCCCTAACGCCCTGTAGTCTGTTTTCAGGACCTCTTCCCTTTTCCTACCTATGTCACTGGTACCAATATGTACCACGACCTCTGGCTGTTCTCCCTCCCACTGCAGGATATCTTGGACGTGTTCTGAAACATCCCGGACCCTGGCACCTGGGAGGCAAACGACCATCCGCGTTTCTTTCCTGCGTCCACAGAATCGTCTATCTGGCCCTCAAACGACAGAGTCACCTGTCACTACTGTCTTCCTCTTCCTTTCCCTGTCCTTCTGAGCCACAGGGCCACTGTTGCCTCCACCAGGTAGGCTGTCCCCACCCCTCTCCAGCAGTACTTGAACAGGGGTACTTATTGTCAAGGGGAATAGCCACAGGGGTACTCTCTAGTACCTGCTTCTTGCCCTTCCCTCTCCTGACTGTGACCCACTTCTTCAGTCTCCCGTGGCCCCGGTGTGACCACCTGCCTGTAATTCCTCTCTATCACCTCCTTGCTCTCCCTGACCAGACGAAGGTCATCGAGCTGCATCTCCAGTTCCCTAACTCGGTCCCTAAGGAGCTGCAGCTCGACACACCGGGTGCAGATGTTGCCGTCCGGGAGGCTGGGAGTCTCCAGGATCTCCCACATCTGACACCGAGCACAGAAAACCAGCCTCACACACATACTCTCTGTCTGTATTGTAAACAGATAACCTACCTCGCCTCGACCCTTTATCGCCGAAGCCCCGTTGAGCCAAAACCTTTCTACTCTGTCTCCCGCTCTGTAAATCTGTCTTCCTTTTAAACTCTTCTCGCTGTTCTCACTGGCCGACTTGCGCAGTCGTGCTGAAGAAAAAAAAAATCAGTAATTGTGTTACTGATAAACACTGGGGATTTGTACCGTCTCCTGTCTCTCTGTGTCCTTCACCCTCACTCTCTCTCATCTCCAGGCTGGGGGATGTCGGTCTCACAGATTCTGGTGCCGAGGATCTCGCCTCCGCTCTCAGTACAAAACCATCACTGACGGAGCTGGACCTGAGTGATAATAAACTGGGAGATTCAGGAGTGAAACTGGTGTCTGCGGCTCTGAGGAACCCGGAGTGTAAAATACAGACACTGGGGTAAGTACCAGACTGTGGGAGATTGTGTTTACAGTCACTGGGTGTCTGACACTGAACATTAATGTGATCAGTAATTGTGTTACTGATAAACACTGGGGATTTGTACCGTCTCCTGTCTCTCTGTGTCCTTCACCCTCACTCTCTCTCATCTCCAGGCTGAGGAAAGTCGGTCTCACAGATTCTGGTGCCGAGGATCTCGTCTCCATTCTCAGTACAAACCCATCACTGACGGAGCTGAGCCTGGGAGGAAACTCTCTGACAGACCGATCTGTCCCCGCTCTCCGCCGCCTCATACTGACCCTCCCGAGTCTGGAGTGGATCTGGTGAGTGTTTGTGTGAATGTTCAATGTGATAAAATATCAGCGGATCCGCGGGTTTTCTGGTGATATTTGTCTGTGAGTGTTGTTGAAACATTATCCCCGGTCCCCTGTTACTGACACTGTTGTGTAATCTGTTTATTTCATCTTTATTCTCCCATCTGTTTCAGGCTGGGGTGGAATCGGTTCAGTTGGACCGGGATGAAGGAACTGAGACCTCTGGAGGGAGTCAGACCCGGACTGAGAGTGGATCTGAACATCTGAATGTGTGAACATCCCCGCCCGCGGGATGGGGACATTTGGCCGACTCCCCGCCCTCCCCTTTAACTCCCGCCCTTACCTTTAACGGCCGCGCGCCGGGGCTGATTCCCAACGGTTTTAACGGAACCGGCTCGGGCCCCGCGCTGTGTGCGTCGCTCGCAGGGGTCCCGCGGTGACGTGTTTCCGCCTGCTGTCCGGCGGGGCAGCTTCCGCCGGAAGTGCGTGTGCGAGACTCCCCACGTGACACCCTGGGGAATTACCCAGACAGGAAGAGCCCGGAGGTCCGGGGCTCAGTCTGGGACACCGGTGTCCCGGGTTGGGGGGGATGATCCCGGGAGAGAATCATTTTGCTCCCTTTGCTGAGGACGGTGCATTCGGCAGCCTGGCCGATATAATGATGTTAAATGGACAAATCCCTCGGCAGTGACCCTGGATCTGCAGCGATCCCGGACACGACCCTGAAGTGTGATTTTATAATCATCGGTTCCCCGATGCAGAGTGACGGTGAGAAACGGGACTGATTATTCAACCGGTCACTCCTTGTCGCCGGTCAGTTAATTGTGTGTGACTGTGAGCAGATTATTTATTCCCGCACGTTAGCAGCTCACACATTGTTTCATTTATATTTCTCATAAAAAATCAATGAACCACTGTATCTTCCTGACTTGTGTCGGACTCGAGTTTTATTTGAGGTTTCTGTTGCCCTCCACACCCTGTGCACTGCAACAGTGGGTCGGAGCTCCTCACACTGACACAGTAGCGTCTCAGCTCCAGGCTGAGGGAGGTCGGACAAGCACAGTCTAGGAGCCCAGGATCTCATCTCCACCAGATAGATAGATAGATAGATAGATACTTTATTCATCCCCATGGGGAAATTCAACATTTTTTCCAATGTCCCATAGACTTATTGTAGCAAAACTAATTACATAAAAATAATTAACAGTAAACATATGATATGCATCTAAAATCACCCTCTCAAAAAGCATTAATAAATAGCTTTTAAAAAGTTCTTAAGTAGTTTACTTAATACATTGAGTCCTAATCCCGGCACTTTAACATATCCTACTCCTGGCGGTTGAATTGTAAAGCCGAATGGCATTGGGGAGTATTGATCTCTTCATCCTGTCTGAGGAGCATTGCATCGATAGCAACCTGTCGCTGAAACTGCTTCTCTGTCTCTGGATGGTGCTATGCAGAGGATGTTCAGAGTTTTCCATAATTGACCGTAGCCTACTCAGCGCCCTTCGCTCTGCTACCGATGTCATACTCTCCAGTACTTTGCCCACGACAGAGCCCGCCTTCCTTACCAGCTTATTAAGACGTGAGGCGTCCCTCTTCTTAATGCTTCCTCCCCAACACGCCACCACAAAGAAGAGGGCGCTCTCCACAACTGACCTATAGAACATCTTCAGCATCTCACTACAGACATTGAATGACGCCAACCTTCTTAGGAAGTACATTCGACTCTGTGCCTTCCTGCACAAGGCATCTGTGTTGGCAGTCCAGTCTAGCTTCTCGTCTAAATGTACTCCCAGATACTTGTAGGTCTTAACCTGCTCCACACATTCTCCATTAATGATCACTGGCTCCATATGAGGCCTAGATCTCCTAAAGTCCACCACCATCTCCTTGGTCTTGGTGATATTGAGACGCAGGTAGTTTGAGTTGCACCATATCACAAAGTCCTGTATCAGTTTCCTATACTCCTCCTCCTGTCCATTCCTGACACACCCCACTATGGCCGTGTCATCAGCGAACTTCTGCACATGGCAGGACTCCAAGTTATATTGGAAGTCTGATGTGTACAGGGTGAACAGGACCGGAGAGAGCACGGTCCCCTGCGGCGCTCCTGTGCTGCTGACCACCGTGTCAGACCTACAGTCTCCCAACCGCACATACTGAGGTCTATCTGTCAAGTAGTCCATGTTAATGGGTTTCACGGCCTAACATCAGACCTCCCCGCTCCGGACCTGCTTCAATACTCACCGAAAGGAAAATCTTGGCGTCGCCCCGCAAGAGAATGATCCGTCCCCGGCTCCCCGCCCCAAGGGGCGAGGGTGAGGACCCCCTCCCGATCCCGCTTCAACAAAGAACGAAAAACAACACCGCCCTTCCCGGACTGAGCATGCGCGATGTCGTCAGCGCGTCACCGGGTAAGTGGGCGGGGCCTCGGAACGAAGCTGCAGATCCATGGCTGCCCTGTGCTTTCAACCCCAGTGTTACCCCCCCCCCCCCCCGCCATCCCCAACTCAATTTGACAGAATTAGAGAAAATGTATCAATTTTGATTCCTTTCAATGAGGCTGGTGACATGACTTCTATTATTCTTTATGTAAATAAGTGCCATTGGGCATCACCCCTGAATGGACTTGTTCCACCATCCACGTGTTCAGACTCTTCCATCTGAGTAGCTCACCCACCTCTTCCATTGTCAAACACATCACCCTGAAAGTCTTCTGTATACAAAGGAATCAATGTTCCACTCTACGAAACTAGTCCTTGGAATGTAACAGTTGGTCCAGATGTGATCTGATTCAAACAGATTATCATTTTGTTTGCTCAATCCTCTTAACCTCTGTAACTGAAATCTAACTTGCTTACTCTGTTTCATAGTTTTGACAAAGGACATGGACATTAACTCCAATTCTCCTTGCAACACGGAAAATGCTGGAGGAATTCAGTGTGTCAATTAACATCATAGAGGGAAACAGACAGTCGATGCTTCAGGTCGAGACCCTTCAGCCTTTAAACTTCTGCAGCACTAAGGATGCTTTACAGAATACCTTTCTAGGCAAAATTAATGTTTATCTGGATAGTCAGCTTACCCTGTGATTTCCTCATCTCCTTTGTAGCTAAAGCACGACTCCCATGCTGAATGCTGCTTACATCAGTGGTCACTTTGTTAACCCTCAGCTCTTGCCCCAGCGACTTCCGACCAAAAGCGTTTTCACCAAGTCCTCCATTGACATCGTCTCTGCCTGTAAAGAAAATCACATTGCTCAGATAAGAAAAAAAAGCAGCAACCTTCTTTCTACTGATTCTTGCCATTAAAATTATAGTTGTGCCAAATTGAGACGTACAATACAGCACTTGAAAACTATTCAATTGAACATTAACCTTATGGCTTGTAAATCAATCCCACTACCATTCTGGGAGAGAAAAGTATATCTGCACACATTGGAGTATGTTTTTTTTCCTTAAGAAAGGGATACTCATTGCTGGCACCAGGAACTGTTGACTATCTGTCAAACTGCTTTCTAAAAGGAACTATCCTTAACAAAGAAGCTTCTGCTATAAACAATTTAAAAAAATATACCAGATTTTTAATTCTTCTTTCAGGCCTTCAAGCAAATACTGTTAGCTCTTGAATTGAAAGTATTGGGACATAGATCAATACAGCACAGTACAGGCCGCAATGTTACGCAATCCTTTTAACCCAATCCAAGATCAATCTAACCCTTCTTTCTCACATAGCACTCCAGTTTTCTTTTATCCATGTGCCTATGCACATGAATGTGTTAAATGTCCTGAATGTATCAGCCTCCATCATCATCCTCAGCAGTGTGTTCTGTGCACTGAGCACCGTGTTAAATTAAAAAAGGCGCTGACTGTCCACTATCTATGCCCTTTATCTTCCACACCTATCAAATTGCATTTCATCCTCCTTCGCCCCATACAGAAAAGCCTTAGCTCACCAAACCTTTCCTCATTAGACATGCTCTAATCCAGGCAGCATCCTGGTAAATCTCCTCTGCATCCTCCCTTAAGGCTTCCACATGCTTCTAATGATAAGGTGACGGGTCTGAACACAATACTCCAAGTGAAGTCTAAATAGTTTTACAGAGCTGCAGCGTCACGGCTCTTGAACTCAAATCACCCGGCTGATGAAGGCCAACACACCATATGCCTCCTTATTAACCTTATCAACTTGTGTGGCAACTTGAAGGGATCTATAGATGCGGACCACAAGATACTTCTTTCCTCTACGCTGTCAAAAATCCTGGTAATACAGATTCAACTTTGTATCACTTCACACTTGGCAAGGATGAATTCCAGCTTCAATTCCACCTGCCATCTCTCAGCCCATCTGTACATCCTATCAGTGCCCATTGTACTTTATGACGAGCTTCTACACCATCTACAACATTATCAACCCTTGTTATCAAACTTACTAACCCACCCTTCAACTTTGACATTCAAGTTGTTTATAAAGATTACAAAAGAGCTGGGGTCCCAGAATAGATCCCTGTGGAAGGCCTCCAGTCACACACCTCCAGGCAGAATACACTCCGTGTATTACCATCCTCTGTCTTCCATGGGCAAGCTAATTCTGCATACATGCAAAGCTTCCCTGGATCCCATGCCTACTGATTTTCTGACCTAACATTGGAAAGCTTATTGAATGCCTTACTGAAATCCATATGCACAATTACTGCCCCATCTTCAGTTTGTAACTTCCACAAAGCAGTAAATCAAGCTCGTGATTTCCAACCTGCTTCACTCAAAACTATGCTGATTATCCCTAATCAGCCTGTCCTCCTCCAAATGCTCACAAATCCTGTCTCTAAGAATCCTCCCCCCATTAGTTTGCCCAGTACTGACGCAAGTCTCACTGGTCTGCAATTCCCAGGGTAATCCTTATTACCTTTCCTGAAGAAAAGGAAACATTTGCCACCCTCTGGTACAACTTCTAGTACTACGCCAGTGGCCGAGGATGCAAAGATCACTGCCAGTGATATGAATCTCCTCTTTCACTCCCATAGTAACTTGTGGTACAATCTATCCAGCCCCAGAGACTTACCTACCCTGATATATATTTTTTTTAAGTTCCAAGACATCTTCTTTCTTAACCTTCATATGTTCCAGCACATTGAACTGTTCCTCACTGACTTCACATTTATCAAGATTCCCCTCACTGAAGCAAAATACTTAATGACCTTCCCCAACTCCTCTGACTCCAGGCATGTTTCTTCGCTCTTCCCTGATCAGTCCTGCCGTCACTCTAGCCATCCTCTTTTTCATATACTTGTAAAACATGGGGTTTTACCATAAGACACGGGTGTAGAATTAAGCTATATGGCCCATCGAGCCTGCTCCGCCATTCAATCCTGGCTGATCCTTTTATTTCTCCCCTACTCCGCCCCACTCCCCAGCCTTCTCACCGTAACCTTTGATGCCTCGTACACCCAACAACCTGGCCTCCACAGCTGCTTGTGGTAATAAGTTCCACAAATTCACCACCCTCTGGCTAAAGAAATTTCTCTGAATCTCGGTTTTAAATGGATCCCCAGCTATCCTGAGGCTGCGTCCTCTTGTCCTTGACTCCATCATTGTAAACATCCTTTCCACATCTACTCTGTCAAGGTCTTTCAACATTCAATGAGATCCCCCCCCACCCTTCTAAATTCCAGCAAGTACAGACCCAGAGCCATCAAACGTTCCTTGAACAATAACCCCTTCATTCCTGGAATCACCTTTGTGAACCTCCTCTGAACTTCTCTAATGCCAGTACATCTTTTCTTAAATGAGCCCAGAACTGTTCATATTACTCAAGATGAGGCCTCACCAGTGCCTTATAAAGCTTCAGCATCACATCCCTGCTCATGTTCTAGACCTATTGAAATGAATGCAAACATTGCATTTGCCTTTCTCACCACCGACTACCTGCAAGTTAGCCTTTAGGGTGCTCTGTACAAGGACTCCCAAATCCCTTTGCATCTCAGATGGTTGGATTTTCTCCCCATTTAGAAAACACTCTGCACATTTATTTCCTCTACCAAAGTGCATGACCAGGTGCAACCCGTCACTTTTGTACAGGTCATACCTCCCCCAGAATAGATCCCAATGATCCAAGAATCTTAACCCTGCCCCCTGAACCAGCTTCTCAGCCATGAATTTATCTGGCAAATCATCCAGTTTCTATGCTCGCTGGCACGTGGCACAGGCAGCAATTCAGAAATTACTACCCTGGAAGTCCTGCCTCTCAGCTTTTCACCTAGCTCTCTAAATTCTCTTTTCAGGACCTCTTTGCTTTTCCTTCCTATGTCATTGGTACCTATAAATACCGAGACATCTGGCTGCTCTCCCTCCCTTTCCAAATGACGCAATGTGAGTCACCCCTGACTCTGGCACCTGGGAGGCAACGTACCATTACGGTGTCCCTTTCACGCTCAGAGAATCCCTTGCCTATTCTCCTGACTACTGACACTCTCCCACGTCACCACCACTCCTCTCTTCTCCCTCTTTCCCTTCTGCACCACAGATCTATGCTCAGTGCTAGCAGTCTGGTTTCTGTGGCATTCCCCTTGGAGGTCATACCCCACAACAGTATCCAAAGTGTGTTACTCATTGAGAGGAATGGCCACGGGGGTGCTCGGCGCTAACTGCCTATTCACTTTTCCATTTCTCCTGATAGTCACCCAACTACTTGCCTTCTGCAACTTTGGAATGACCACTTCCCTGCAAATCTGATCGATTATCTTCTCACTCTCCCATACAAGCAAGTCATCCAGCTGCTGTTCCAGATCCCTAGCATGGTCTTCAAGGAGCTGCAGCTGGATGCACTTCATGCAGAAGTAGCTCCTTGGGAGATCGAGTCTCTCAGGACTCCAACACCTAACAGGAACATACAACAGCCATTTACTACACTATGTACAGTGAGGGGAAAAAAGGGAACCTTAACAGAAGCTTACCCAGAGCCAACGCCTCTTTCGAGCTGAAGTCTTTCCTTAATCCTAAGCCTTCAAGTCCCCTCCTAGCACTGTTAAATCCCTTCTTAAGCTCCTTCTTAGCTATCTTAGCTGATCTTTGTTTTCTAAACCTCAAGTACTCTTCCTTCTTCCTTGACTAAATGCTCCATTTCTCTTGTCAACCATGATTCTTTCATCTTATCACCCTTTACCTGCCTCATAAGGACAAACCTATCTAGAACCCTACGCAAGTGCTCCCTAAAAAATATTCAGATTTTCAATATACATTTGCTTGAGAACATCTGTTCTCAATTTATGCTCTCAAGTACCTGCTTAATACCATTGTAATCAACCCTCCCCCATGAAATACTTTCCCATACTGTCTGCTCCTATTCTTGTCCAAGGCCAGCTAAAGGTCATAGAGCTGTGATCACTCCTGAAATCCTCACCCATCAAGAGAGTCGTCACCTGACCAGGTTCACTGCCTAGTCTCGATCCAGTATGGCCTCTCCTCTAGTTGGCCTGTCCACATATCACAACACTTTCCTGGGCATACCCAACAAATTCTGCCCCTCCTACATCTCTTACAACAGAAGTGCCAATCAAAATGAGGGAATCTGATTTCTCCCACGACTTTTCCCTGTTAATTTTATATCTTTCTAAAATTTGCCTACCAACCTGCTCCTTAGTGTCTACTGGGGGACCTATGGAATACTTGCAAAATTGGAGAAAGGCTAACTTTGAGGAGATGCGCAGGGATTTAGAGAGAGTGGATTGGGTCAAGTTGTTTTATGGGAAGGATGTAATAGAGAAATGGAGGTCATTTAAGGGTGAAATTATGAGGGTACAGAATCTTTATGTTCCTGTTTGGTTGAAAGGTAAGGTTAAAGGTTTGAAAACGCCATGGTTTTCAAGGGATATTAGAAACTTGGTTCGAAAAAAGAGGGATGTCTACAATAGATATAGGCAGCATGGAGTAAAGGAATTGCTCGAGGAATATAAAGAATGTAAAAGGAAACTTAAGAAAGAGATTAGAAAAGCTAAAAGAAGTTACGAGTTTGGTTTGGCAAATAAGGTGGAAGTAAATCCGAAAGGCTTCTACAGTTATATTAAAAGCAAGAGGATAGTGAGGGATAAAATTGGTCCCTTAGAGAATCAGGGTGGTCAGCTATGTGTGGAGCCGAGGGAGATGGGAGAGATTTTGAACGATTTCTTCTCTTCGGTATTCACTAAGGAGAAGGATATTGAATGTTGTAAGGTGTGGGAAACAGGTAAGGAAGTTATGGAACCTATGACAATTAAAGACGTGGAAGTACTGGCGCTTTTAAGAAATTTAAAAGTGGATAAATCTCGGGGTCCTGACCGGATATTCCCCAGGACCTTGAGGGAAGTTTGTGTAGAGATAGCAGGAGCTCTGACGGAGATCTTTCAGATGTCATTAGAAACGGGGATTGTGCCGGAGGATTGGCGTATTGCTCATGTGGTTCCATTGTTTAAAAAGGGTTCTAGAAGTAAGCCTGGCAATTATAGACCTGTCAGTTTGACATCAGTGGTGGGTAAATTAATGGAAAGTATTCTTAGAGATAGTATTTATAATTATCTGGATAGACAGGATCTGATTAGGAGTAGCCAGCATGGATTTGTGCGTGGAAGGTCATGTTTGACAAACCCTATTGAATTTTTTGAAGTAGTTACGAGGAATGTTGACGAGGGTAAGGCAGTGGATGTAGTCTATATGGACTTCAGCAAGGCCTTTGACAAAGTTCCATATGGAAGGTTAGTTAAGAAGGTTCAGTCGGTAGGTATTAATGCTGGAGTAATAAAATGGATTCAACAGTGGCTAGATGGGAGATTCCAGAGAGTAGTGGTGGATAATTGTTTATCGGGATGGAGGCCGGTGACTAGCGGGGTGCCTCAGGGATCTGTTTTGGGCCCAATGTTGTTTGTAATATACATAAATGATCTGGATGATGGGGTGGTAAATTGGATTAGTAAGGATGCTGATGATACTAAGGTAGGAGGTGTTGTGGATAATGAGGTGGGTTTTCAAAGCTTGCAGGGAGATTTATGCCGGTTAGAAGAATGGGCTGAACGTTGGCAGATGGAGTTTAATGCTGAGAAGTGTGAGGTTCTACATTTTGGCAGGAATAATCCAAATAGAACATACAGGGTAAATGGTAGGGCATTGAGGAATGCAGTGGAACAGAGAGATCTAGGAATAACAGTGCATAGTTCCCTGAAGGTGGAGTCTCATGTAGATAGGGTGGTGAAGAAGGCTTTTGGAATGCTGGCCTTTATAAATCAGAGCATTGAGTACAGAAGTTGGGATGTAATGTTAAAATTGTACAAGGCATTGGTAAGGCCAAATTTGGAATATTGTGTACAGTTCTGGTCACCGAATTATAGGAATGATATCAATAAATTAAAGAGAGTGCAGAGACGATTTACTAGGATGTTACCTGGGTTTCAGCACTTAAGTTACAGAGAAAGGTTGAACAAGTTAGGTCTCTATTCATTGGAGCGTAGAAGGTTGAGGGGGGATTTGATCGAGGTATTTAAAATGTTGAGAGGGATAGATAGAGTTGAGGTGAATAGGCTGTTTCCATTGAGAGTAGGGGAGATTCAAACGAGAGGACATGATTTGAGAGTTAGGGGGCAAAAGTTTAAGGGAAACACGAGGGGGTATTTCTTTACTCAGAGAGTGATAGCTGTGTGGAATGAGCTTCCTGTAGAAGTAGTAGAGGCCAGTTCAGTTGTGTCGTTTAAGGTAAAATTGGATAGGTATATGGACAGGAAAGGAGTGGAGGGTTATGGGCTGAGTGGGGGTAGGTGGGACTAAGTGAGAGTAAGAGCTCGGCACGGACTAGGAGGGCCGGAATGGCCTGTTTCCGTGCTGTGATTGTTATATTATATGGATGATTGCTCCATTCCTGGTTCTGTTACCCACACAGACTCTGTAGATGATGCCTCGTGTCACTTTCCCTTTATGTAGCTATGATATTTTCCCTCATTAGAAGTGTTGTCCCCAACTTCAATTCCCTCCCTCCCTGTCCTTTTTGACCCCAGAAAACACTCAGAAAAAGTGTTCTGAGAGGTTGGTGACCAAACATACCAATCGCTGCCTGAGCAGTGACTTAGATCCATTCTAATTTACCTTTCACCACCACAGGTCCATAGCAGAAGCCATTTCATTAGCTCTTCACTTACTACAGTTTTGCATTCAATACTATTAACCCCTCAAAACAAATCAATTTGCTTCAAGACCTAGGCCTCAACACCTACTTGTGCAACTGTTTATTATTTACTGTAATGCCGGTACTGTTTTTGTGCACTTTATGCAGTCCAGTGTAGGTCTGTAGTCTAGTATAGCTTTCTCTGTGTTTTTTTTTATTTACGTAGTTCAGTCTAGTTTTTTGTACTGTGTCATGTAAACCATGGTCCTGAAAAACATTGTCTCATTTTTACTATGCACTGTACCAGCAGTTATGGTTGAAATGACAATAAAAGTTGACTTGACTTGGATCGAATCCTCAATTTCCTCACTTGCAGACCCTAGTCAGTTCAGATTGGCAACATCTCCTCCACAAT
This sequence comes from Hemitrygon akajei, assembly GCF_048418815.1. Lineage (NCBI taxonomy): Eukaryota > Metazoa > Chordata > Chondrichthyes > Myliobatiformes > Dasyatidae > Hemitrygon > Hemitrygon akajei. The sequence goes on along the minus strand of NW_027331961.1, from coordinate 317,930 downwards.
CACTATCAACACTGGTGCACCTCAAGGTTGTATGATTAGTTCCCTGCCCTACTCACTTTATACTGGGAGGCCAAGCAAAGCTTCAATGCCAGATTTAAGTTTGCTGATGACACCACTGTCCTTGGGCAAAGCAGCATATAGGAGGGAGATTAGACACAGCTGACTGGTGCCCACAACAACAACTCTCATTCAACGTCAGCAAGACCAGGGAGCTGAGGAAACCGATGTCCAAGAGCCTGTCCTCATTGGAGGATCAGAGGTGAAGAGGGTCAGCAACTTCAAATTCCTTAGTGTTATCATTTCAGAGGATCTGTTCTGGGTCCAGCATAGCATGCAGTGCCATTACAAAGTACAAAGAAATGCCTCCACTTCCTTAGAAGTTTGCAAAGATTTGGTATCTAAAACTTTGAAAAACTCCAATAGATGTGAGGTGAAGAGTATATTGACTGGTTGCATCAAGACCTAGAATGGAAACACCAATGTACAGAAAAAGCCTACCAGAAGTAGTGGATACCTTGAACCTGCCTGTCCAGGTAGACCCATTGTCTCAGATTGCTCCTGCCTCACAGAACTCATTTCTGCATACCTTGATACCTTGAACCTGCCTGTCCAGGTGTACCCATTGTCTCAGATTGCTTCTGCCCCACAGAACTCATTTCTGCATACCTTGATACCTTGAACCTGCCTGTCCAGGTAGACTCATTGTCTCAGATTGCTCCTGCCCCACAGAACTCATTTCTGCATACCTTGATACCTTGAACCTGCCTGTCCAGGTGGACCCATTGTCTCAGATTGCTCCTGCCCCACAGAACTCATTTCTGCATACCTTGATACCTTGAACCTGCCTGTCCAGGTAGACCCATTGTCTCAGATTGCTCCTGCTCCACCAAGCATGCGCGTCACCAGGTAAGTGGGCAGATATATATCCACCCAACTCATTTCTGCATTCCTTGATACTGTCTTACCCCCCCCCCCCCTTGTTCAATCCCTTCCCACCTATGTCCGTGACACTTCTCACGCTTTGAATTTTTTCAATGGTTTTAAGTTCCCTCGCCCCCACCGCCTTATTTTCTCCATGGACGTCCAGTCCCTATATACCTCCACCCCCCACCAGGAAGGTCTCAAAGCTCTCCGCTTCTTTTTGGATTCCAGTCCTAAACAATTCCCCTCTACAACCACTCTCCTCCGTCTAGCGGAATTAGTTCTTACTCTCAATAATTTATCCTTTGTCTCCTCCCACATCCTCCAAACCAAGGGGGTAGCCATGGGCACCCGCATGGGTCCCAGTTATGCCTGCCTTTTTGTTGGTTATGTGGAACAGTCCATGTTCCAAGTCTATACGGGTATCCATCCCCCTCTTTTCCTTCGCTACATCGACGACTGCATTGGGTCTGCCTCCTGCACGCATGCTGAGCTCGTTGGCTTCATTAACTTTCACCCTGCCCTCAAATTTACCTGGTCCATTTCCGCCACCTCCCTCCCCTTTCTTGATCTTTCTGTCTCCATCTCTGGAGACGGCTTATCTACTGATATCTACTATAAGCCTACAGACTCTCACAGCTACCTGGACTATTATTCTTCCCACCCTGTCTCTTGCAAAAATGCTGTCCCCTTCTCGCAATTCCTCCGTCTCTGCCGCATCTGCTCTCAGGATGAAGCTTTTCATTCCAGGACGAAGGAGATGTCTTCCTTTTTTAAACAAAGGGGCTCTGACGGTGGTGTCTGAAAAGAGGATGCTGTCCAAGTTGCATGCCATCTTGGACAATGACTCCCATCCACTCCATAATGTACTGGTTAGGCACAGGAGTACATTCAGCCAGAGACTCATTCCACCGAGATGTAACACTGAACATCATAGGAAGTCATTCCTACCTGTGGCCATCAAACTTTACAACTCCTCCCTCGGAGTGTCAGACACCCTGAGCCAATAGGCGGGCCCTGGACTTATTTCCACTTGGCATGATTAACTTATTATTATTTAATTATTTATGGTTTTATATTGCAATATTTCTTCACTATTCTTGGTGGTGCGTCTGTAACGAACCCCAGTTTCCCTCGGGGTCAATAAAGTATGTCTATCTGCCATCACCTCTGCTCTGAAACGCATCTCTCCCATTTCCCGCACATCTGCCCTCACCCCATCTGCCCACCCCCCGACTCTAGATAGGGTTCACCTTGTCCTCACCTACCACCCCACCAGCCTGCGGGTCCAACATATAATTCTCCGTAACTTCCGCCACCTCCGACGGGATCCCACTACCAAGCACATCTTTCCCTCCACATTCCCTTTCTGTTTTCCGCAGGGATCGCTCCCTATGCGACTCCCTTGTCCCCCCATCCCTCCCCACCGATCTCCCTCCTGGCACTTATCCTTGTAAGCAGAACAAGTGCTACACCTGCCCTTACACTTCCTTCCTCACCACCATTCAGGGCCCCAGACAGTCCTTCCAGGTGAGGCGACACTTCACCTGTGAGTCGGCTGGTGTGGTATAATGCATCCGGTGCTCCCGGTGTGGCCTTTGGTGAGACCCGACGCAGACTGGGAGACCATTTCCCTGAACGCCTACGCTCGGTCTGTCAAGGAAAGCAGGATCTCCCAGAGGCCTCACATTTTAATTCCACGTCCCATTCCCATTCTGATATGTCTATCCATGGCCTCCTCTACTGTCAAGATGAAGCCACACTCAGGTTGGAGGAACAATAACATATACCGGCTGGGTAGCCTCCAACCTGATGGCATGAACATTGACTTCTCTAACTTCAGTTAATGACCCTCCTCCCCTTCTTACCCCATCCCTGATATATTTAGTTTTTTTTTCCACCCTCCTCCTGGTACAATCCCAACAAAACACAAATAATTGTCACTCTGCCCGGACCATTGGCCCCCATACAGGGCAACAGTCTGCCGGTGTTTGCCCCCCAATGTGGTGAATCCCTCCGCTCGACACCACCGTGGGCTCAGACATTTCCACAGATGAGCCCCTCCTGTCCCCCCCGGGACAAACATCCTGTCCGCCCCCTCTCTCACCATCTTCACCCTCTCAATAAAATCCCCCCCTCCCTCCCCGGGGAGCCGGCATCAAACCGACGGGCCGAGCGGTCTCCTCCTACCTCCCGGCGACACATCGGACTCCGGCCGCGGGAGACGCTTCACAAACGCCCCAACTTCCCTCGGAGGGAAATGGAAATCAATCAGAAAGCGGACATTTACTTTGAGGTTTTCTCCGAGCGGGAGACGGACTCAGCGGGGTAACGCCCACTCGGCCTGTCCGCCTCCGCGACTGGTTGTAACCGGTGATTGACATCGCCTCGCACCAATGGGAGTAGCGCAGATCCTGAATCCTCTGTCGACAGCGGTGCGGGAGGGGCTGGTCACGTGATTATTAGCCCAGCCGTTCAACCGATAAAGCTCGAGCGCAGCAGCGCGTGGGTGACGTGAGACGCCGCGCACGTGAGGGCAGATCCCGGTGTGGGGAGCCCTGTGTGACGTCAGGCGCGTGGGGGGGGGGAGGAGCTGTGTGACGTCACCTGTGGGAGAGCGCTGGCATTTAATGGACCTTTCAGTGGGACAACAACATTAATGACGGGTTTCATCACTGAATCCAGTGTTGTGGGATGTAAAGTCCCCTGTTATGTGTCCGGCTGTGCCGTGTTGTTGGTGGAGTGGGCAGCGTGGTGTTTGTCTCGATTCGGGTCACAACACCAGAATTGCCAGCGGGGTCCCCACACAGTGTATTAGTCAACAGAAAACCTCCCGTCCCTGCAGTCTTTGTCTCCTGGTAAACTCAACACCCTGACAGTGTGGACCATAGACACCCCTTCCTCTCGCAGTCAGGGGATCACTCAGACAGCTGATTGCTGAGAGAAATTATATTTATTGGTCATTAAAGTTCACCCAGATTCGTTTGGACGGATTTGATGTGGAGTTCGGGGTGTCACAGTGAAAGGGCCGGACGGCCGAACTCTCTCCGTTGTCCAAACATCCTTCCAGGTGAGGCGATACTTCACCTGTGAATCTTCCGGGGTCGCCTGTTGTGTCTGCTGCTCCCGATGCGGCCGCCTCTACACTCGTGACACCGGCTCCTCCGCAGTTATGCGGGGTAGGGTTGTTTTTTTTGCGGGGGGCATCAATATTATAGTTCCCTTTTGTCTGGAGGGGTGGGTTTGGGGGTTGATGATTAGGATGACGTTCTGTTTTATGCGGGGGGTGAGGTGGGAGTTTGATTTTTCTCCCTGAGCGACTTTCATGTTCTTTCTTTGTTTCGTGGTTCTCTGGAGAAGAACAAAAAAACTCAGAGTTGTTTATGGATACCTGCTTTATAATAAATTAAACTTTGAACTATCCGCTCCGAGCGGGAGTTCCCGGTGTCCAAACATTTTCATTCCGATTCCCATTCTCATTCCGACGTGTCAACCCATCGCCTCCTCTTGTGCCAAGATGAGGCTACCTTCAGGGTCCAGGATCAGCACCTCATATTCCGTGTATGTACCCCCACCCCCACAACCTGATGGCATGAATATCGATTTCTCCTTCCGGTGAACAAATTTCCCTCACACCCCTCCCTCCCACTCCCTCTCTTCCTCTCTGACTTTTCACGTCCTCTCACCTGCGTATCACTTCTCTCTGGGTCCACTGCTCCATATCTTTCTCCTATTCTCCACTCCCCTCTCCTATTAGACTCTATTTTCTTCTGCTCTTGAGCTTTCCCACCAACCTGGCTTCACTTATCACCTTCCAGCGAGACATTTCCTCACCCGGCCCGATTTTATTCAGATATTTCTCCCATCCCATCTCAGTCCTGAAGGAGGGTTCAACTGAAACTCTTTTCGATAGAGGCTGCCCGGCCTGCTGAGATCGGCCAGCATTTTGTTTGTGTTGCTCTGAATTTCCAGCATCTGCAGACTTTGTGGTGTTTGTGATTTACCTCTCCGTTGTCCCTCCCGCCTCCAGCCACTAGTGGCGCTGCATGGACCTCCGGCCACAGGTGGCGCTGCATGGACCTCCAGCGACTGGTGGCGCTGCATGGACCTCCAGAGACTGGGGGCGCTGCATGGACCTCCGGCCACGGGTGGCGCTGCGGAGAAACGTCTGCTATACGCATGCGCATTGCTCTCTGCAGCTGTTGGCCGGTCTCCGATTCGAGCGGGGGTGAGTCGGGGCTGATCCCGAAATTGTGTAAATGTGGGTCGGTTGCATCATTGGGAAAGGGTCAGGCCCGAGCTCTGCCGGACGGCTGGAGCAGGGGTGCAGTGGCAATTATTTAGGTGCCGGAGCTGTACGGGGGGGGGGGGGGGTGGTTGATAAGTTTGCGGCCTAAGTTAGCAGGCTTAACGTTATACAACTCTCGGTACCTGCACGTGGTTCAACTCTTTGAGTGATTATGCATAAAGTTTGAAATTAATAACTTTTGCGGTATTTCTGTTTCAGATAATTGAAAATTGCTCGGTTTTGTAAAATTGACTCGTTCTACCTTAGGCCACGAAGTTATCAATCACCTCTGGTGTGTGACACCCAATTTGTCTACCTGTTCATTTCATGTACTGGGCAACTTCCTTGCCCCATTCGTGTAATGAGCAGGTACACAAATTGGGTGTGACATATATAGGGCTTCTTATAATGTCAAGCTGTAAACCAAGATGAAAGAAATATGTGAATTCCAGAGCTCCACAGAAATATAGTGATAGCTGAGACATTAACAAGATTACAGCCTCTCACTACATTTCAGTGTATAACTGGTATAATTAAACATATAATACTTAATTTAATAATATGACGGTATTGCACAGTTGCACTTAACTGATTATCATAAAATATAATTATCAAGCAAGTAAAATAACTTTGTTTGCTTAGAAGCCAAAGGGTTGTTAGTGAGACAAATTTACTTTAGGATTAGCGAGTAATCCACGGACCACCACAGATGTAGCCTTACTAATACGACTGAGTCGGAGCAGACGGCAGGGCCCGCAGCGCTTAGCAGTGTTCCTCAGAGGTATAAAAATAACAGAAATAAAGCAATTCATTTTTTTTACACTTTTAGCCACCTAAATTGGAACCAAGTAATCAAGTATGAAATAAGAACGTCTGACGAACTATTGCTAAAGCCAGGAATATTGCTGAATATTAGTCTCAAAAGTGGTAGGTTGGCAACTCTGCCTTGTACCGTTTCTCTCGCAGAAATGGTTGGACGGGAAGTGTACCTGTGAGTGTCGATACTCACAATATTCTCACACGTCGGCTGTTACGTGGTTCGATCTTTACAGATTCTGTTTAGTCTTTAAATATATAAAAAGTTAAAGAAGCTTGAATCTTTACATGAATTATTATCGCATTTATACAAATAGAAAATATCGTAGTTTGCAAGTGACAAATGTTAACGGGAGGACAGCAACCATTTGGGAGTTTTGGAAATGCATTTCATCTTGTTCATTGCCTCACTAAATTACTCTTTTTCCTATCAACACAAAGAGAAAAAGAGCCTCTTTCTCATCAGCTACAATTGGTAGAGCGAGGCCAAGGGGTTGATCCGCTATTAATGATAGTTGAAATGACGTAAAACTAGCTTATAGCCCAGAAATGCTTTTTTTCCATTTAACTTGTAAAACAAAACTAAATTTATCCAGGTGTAGAAGAGGATTTTGGATGATTAGCTTGTGTATTTGATCAAAATCAGGAAGAAGATGAGCGAGCAGTGAATTTTTCTTTCATTGTTTTTGACTTTTAAACTTGGGTTTCTATGTTCATTCCTTGCTTAATATCGCTCCTTCCTGGAATCCAATGGTACCCATTGGAAAGAGCGGAAAAATGCTCGCACTTCTGTGCAGGTATTTCCCAGCTTCCTAGGACAACGGGTCAAGCGAGAAGGAATTTCACAAATACCTAAATAAAAAACAGTCACAGCTCCAGGATTTCACAAAAAACGATCAAATATCCTAATGTTATTAGTGGTATTTTTCCCCACCAGCCAACACCCCCTCTTCCCAACCCCCGCTTCGGTAAAATTCCCTCTATTTAATATGCGGCCGCTGTTAAATTCCGTGCTTGTTTATTTTGACTTTTTTACAGAGGTGTCGGAGCGGCTCTCCGGTGAGCTCTGGTAGCACTGCAGCCCTGAATGTATGAGACAGTACAGTGTTAAATGCAAAACCCTGAACAGTGTCGATGATCAGAGGGATCTTAGACTCCAAGTTCTTCGCTCCCTGAAAGAGACTGCACAGATTGATCGGGTGGTTAAGAAGGCAAATGGCGTGGTTGTCTTTATTAGTTGAATTAGTTCAAAAGTCATGAAGTTGTGTTGCAGCTTTGTAAAACTAGTTAATCCACATCTGGAGTGTTTCATACAGTTCTGGTCGCCCCCATTCTCGGAAGGATGTCGGGGCTTTGGAGAGGGCGCAGAAGAGGTTTACCAGGACACCGCTTGCATTAGAGGGCATGAGCTATAATGAGAGGCTGGACAAACTTGTGTTGTTTTCTCCAGAGCGGCGCTGGCCGGGGTGAGGCTGGACGGACGTTTACAAGATTACGAGAGGAATAGGTAGAGTGGACAGACGTTATGTTTTACCTGGGGTTTGAAATGTCTGACACATTTAAGGTGAGAGGAGATGTGAGGGGCAAGTTTGTTTATTTCCACAGAGTGCTGGGAAGCTGGAGACTATGCCTGGGGTGTTAGACCCCACCGGTCACGTGATCCCATTTGTCCCTCCCATTTAACCGCAGATGTAACGATCTCTTTGTGCATGTTCACAATCTCCAGGTGGGTGGTCATGCATCCTCCATGTTGTGTTGGGAAATCTGATGTTGGCCACTGAGTCCCGTTAACTTCCTGAGGCCCCTCACATTTGCATTGGAGCTTTATGGCTGTTGTGTCTTCTCCCGGACTGGGGTGGGTGAGAAAGGAGAACGTCCCAGGTTGTGGGGATCTTTGATTTCACTGCCTGCTTTACCGAGGGACTGGGAAGTCTAGGGGGGAGGATGGTTTCTGTGATGTGCTGATCTGGATCCAAAGGTCTCTGCAGTTCCTCGCAGTCACGGGCAGAGTGGTTACCATGCAAAACGTGAAGTGTCCGGATGGGAAACTTTCTATGTTGTGTTGATAAAAATTTTGGTGAGGGTCAAAGTATATCTGGCAAAGTTCTTGTTATTTTTGCTAATTCTGTCATTTTAGAATCTTTTGTACAATAGTATTTACAATTCATTCAGTACCTATGTGTTGCTGGAGGACCATCAGTGATCGTCCTTGATCCCTTCTCCCACCTGGTTCCATCTGCTCATCTTGTTCAACCTCTGTCTAGTCTCCTCACACTGCCCAATCCCGCTTCAGTGATATACATCAACCATCTGGGTCATCCTCAGTCCGCCTTGTATCCCACCTCCTCAATGTTATATATCAGCAAACTTTCTTCCAACCCTTGTCTTCATTGTGAAGTGTTCTTTTGTCCCTTTGGCCTCACTGAGTCATTTCCAGAATCGGTTATTGTTAGTTGGAATGTCAGAGGGTTATCAGGTCCCAGTTCTGTTGTGCATTGGTGTGGAGGTGCTAGTTTATGAACAGTGACGGGCTGACACTCTGCAGCATTTTACTGGCAGCAAAGAGTACTGGGAGAGTTGGTGCTTGGGCTCTAATCCTGTGATCAGCGTTCCAGGCAAATGGAACTATTGGTGTTTTGGCTTTAACTTTGGTTTGAGCTTCTACAGATGGGGCTGTAAGATACAGATCCTGCAATGAAGCAGAAATTTTGAGCAGCTGGACATTGGTTGTGGTGAAATCTTAGATTGCACTACCCAGTGTGAGATGTGGGACGATGTGTGGGGACGATGTGTGAGACTCTTAGGGTCGGTGAGTGGCAGATTCAGCTGTGTGAGTCTGTGAGGTTGGGTCCTGGGAGATCACGGTTTTTGATCCAGGTAAAGTGGACCCGGGATTGAGCTGTTTGGGCTTGTGAGGTGTTGATCGAGTATTTCTGGTCTGGGATCAGATGTTTGTTTCTGGAGTTCCTTTGGAAGCAATGACTGCCAATCTGAGAGAGGATGAGTTCCCATTTCATCCTCACAGGGAGAGGCTGTGAGTAAATGGGCTGTTCCCTGTTTACAACAGTAGAAATAGACCCTGAGTCTGGTGTTCAAACTGTGTTTGGAAATCCCACCCCCCCCCACTGTCACAGAGTGGAAATCAGGCAGCTGTGCTGGAGATCTGCACTAAAAACTGAAAATGTTTGAACTCAATCTGATGAAATGTTATTAATTGAATTGTATTGTAAGCTGTTCCTTACCTGCTGAGTGTTTCTGGTACTTCCAGTTTCTTTTTATTTCTTGGTTTATATTTCCTGAAATGGACCTGTTTTAACCTGGAAATGAAAATGGCTGTGATAGTTTGTAGGCCTCCGTTAGAGTCTCTGCAAGTCTCCCCTCTCCACGCCAGCGATGTTGTCCAAGGGAAGGGCATTAGGTCCCATACAGCTTGGCACCGGTGTCGTCGCTCAAGGACACACACGCAGCCTCTGCCAAGGCTCGAACTAGCAACCTTCAAATCACTAGACCAACGCCTTAACCACTTGGCCACGCGCCAGCACATGTGATAGTAGAATAGTAAAGAAAGCACAACGTTTGCCTTTAAATTATCCTGGTACCAATTTGTCTGTTATTCCTGGAAATGTGTTCAGTACAGTTGTTGCTAACAAGGTTTACATGAATAATCTCAGGAATGATCGGCGTTATGTATGAGGAGCATTTGATGGTTCTGGACCTGTGCTCGATGGAGTTCAGAGGGACGGTGAGGGTGGTGGAAGGATGTATGGTTAAGTAAACTTACCGAATGCTGAAAAGCCTGGATACAGTGGACATGGAGAGGATGTTTCCATTGGACGGAGAGTCTCAGAATAAAGATGCTTCCTGTTAAAATTCAGTTGAGAATTTTTTTTTTGCCAAAATATGTCTGATCTATGGAATTTGTTGCCACGGAATCTGATTGAGGCTGCCATTTGGGTATATTTATGACAGAGATTAATATATTCATGATTGCTAAGTAGCTTCAGGGTTACAGGAGGAAGGCAGGAATATGGTGTTGGAATAAAAATCAGCCCTGGTTGAGTGGTGTGGCAGACCAGATGGATCGAATCATCTAATTCTGTTCCTTCGTCTTATGTCTTACCATGACTGAATGATGGCTCCTTCTTATCCCATATCGTTTTGTGACATATGAGGGACAATAAAAGATTGTTCACTGAGATCATTATATTTGCCTTCAACGTTTAAATTTCAGTGAGTTTTGTTCCTGGTAACATTAAGCAGAAATGTTTGGTCCTCCTTTGTAATGTTAATGTGCTTCATTATCTTTCATGTTAAAGTTTGACCTGCAGTGAGAGATTTATTGGAAGAAAAACCACGACTGAAGACGAGGGAACAGCAACAAGTGAACCAGCCCGAGGACTGAGAGCACCAACTAGAGAGAACCCATCTGACTCAGGATTTCCATTGATTCAGTCAGGAGAAAGTTTGGTGAGTCTCGTTTACTCAAACACTGGTCCTTTAGACATTATGTACCTGCACAAAGGAAGGTAGGGAATAGTTGGGAGTGAGACAGAATGTGCCCAGAAGAACCAGTTATGCCTCTGTCAGAACCAGTTGTGAAGAAGCCCCCACCCCAATGTTCCCTTTAAACTTTTTGCCCTTCACCCTTAACCCGTGTCCTCTGGTTTTTTTCTCCCCTAGCCTCAGTGGATAAAGCCTGCTTGCATTCACTCTATCTATACCCATCATAATTTTATATACCTCTATGAAGTCTCCGCTCATTCTTCTACGCTCCAAGGAATAAAGTCCTAAACTATTCTACCTTTCTCTGTAACTCAGTTTCTCAAGTCCCGGCAACATCCTCGTAAACCTTCTCTGCACTCTTTCAACCTTATTAATATCCTTCCTGTGACCAGAGCTGCACATGATACTCCAAATTCGGCCTCACCAATGTCTTATACAACCTCACCATAACATTCCAATTCTTATACTCAATACTTTGATTCATAAAGGCCAATGTACCAAAAGCTCTCTTTACTACCCTATCTACCCGTGACGCCACTTTTAGGGAATTTTGTGTCAGTATTCCTAGATCCCTCTTCTACTGCACTCCTCAGTGCCCCACCATTTACCTTATCTGTTCTACATTGGTTTTTCCTTCTGAAGTGCAATACCTCACACTTGTCTGTATTAAACTCCATTTGCCATTTTTCAGCCCATTTTTCTAGCTGGTCCAGATCCCTTTGCAAGCTTTGAAAACCTTCCTCACTGTCCACTATACCTCCGATCTTTGTATCATCAGCAAATTTGCTGATCCAATTTACCAAATTATTATCCAGATCATTGATATAGATGACAAATAACAATGGACCCAGCACTGATCCCTGTGGCACACCACTAGTCACAGGCCTCCACTCAGAGAAACAATCCTCCACTACCAATCTCTGGCTTCTCCCATTGAGCCAATGTCTAGTCCAATTTACTACCTTACCAGCTATACCTAGCGACTGAATCTTCCTACCTAACCTCCCATGCGGGACTTTGTCAAAGGCCTTACTGAAGTCCATGTAGACAACATCCACTGCCTTGCTTTCATCCACTTTCCTTGTAACCTCCTCAAAACACTCTAATATATTTGTTAAACATGACCTACCACACACAAAGCCATGTTGACTCTCCCTAATAAGACCCTGTCTATCTAAATAATTGTCGATCCTGTCTCTTAGTACTCCTCCAATATTTTACGCACTACCGACATCAAACTTACCAGCCTATAATTTCGAGAATTACTTTTAGAGCCTGCTTTAAACAACGGAACAACATGAGCTATCCTCCAAATCCCTGGCACCTCACCCGTAGATAACGACATTTAAATATATCTGCCAGGGCCCCTGCAATTTCAACACTAGTCTCCTTCAAGGTCTGAGGGAATACCCTGTCAGGTCCTGGATATTTATCTACTCGCCTCAAGATAGCAAGCATCTCCTGCTCTTCTATCTGTATAGGTTCCATGACCTCAATACTTGTTTGCCTTATTTCCATTGACTCCATGCCAGTTTCCTTAGTAAATACAGACGCAAAAAAAACATTTAAGATCTCCCCCATTTCTTTCAGTTCCATACATAGCCGACCACTCTGATCTTCAAGAGGACCAATTTTATCCCTTACTATCCTTTTGCTCTTAACATACCTGATGTAGCTCTTTGGATTATCCTTCACCCTGACTGCCAAAGCAACCTCATGTCTTCTTTTAGCCCTCCTGATTTCTTTCTTAAGTATTTTCTTACTCTTTTTATACTCCTCTAGTACCTTATTTGCTCCCTGTTTCTTATACATGTCATATATCTCTTGTTTTCTTTATCAGAGTTCCCTCGAGAACCAAGGTTCCTTATTCATATTCATTTAGCCTTTAATCCTGAGACTTTGTTCCCAGGGTGTCCTCATGGGGCGTCCAGAAATGATTTCAGCTGGTGACAACCCTGTTTTCCCCTGTGGGGTAACCGTCATGTGGAATCGGGCTAATGGTCGGACCTTCAACCAAGTGAGTTCAGTCTCCGCTGTTAGTTTGGCCAGTTTACTCTTCAGAGTTGCATTGGCTCTTTCCACTATACCGGTGGCCCGTGAGTGGTGTACACAGTGGAATTGTTGCTTGATAGCTAGTTTGTTACGTACCCCTTCGTTTGCTTTCACCACAAAGTGTGGGCCATTGTCAGAGCTCAGCATCTCTGGCAGGCCGTACCTGGGAATTATTTCCCGTAATAATACCTTCACAACAGTCAGCAGTATTAATGGTAGTTGGAAAAGCTTCAACCCATCTACTAAACACGTCCATAATAACTAAGCAGTATCTATAGCAATGTACTCGAGGCAATTCAATGAAATCAACTTGTAGACACGAAAAAGTTTCACCTGTCAAGGGAGTCGTACCCGGTGTGCAGGGTACAGGTTACCAACCATTCCCTCCTTTTCCAAGTGTGTACAGTTATGTACATAATTGACCAATGTTAGTAAAGACTGTGTAGGAACACAAACCTGTCCCACTGGGTGATCCAAAAACCTAGGTCGGGGTCTTTCTGGCATCCCATCTGGGACCACAGTTTGCGCTCATCCTCAGAGACGTCCCCCTGGAAAGTACGTACCTCCCGCATGTCTGGCAAACCCGTTCTGCTTGAGTCATGGAGGATTGCTTGACGGGAACCCGAGCGGACTACAACTACCGAGGATTGTGCCGCACTTTTCGCTGTCTCATCTGCTAAAGCATTGCCCGTAGTGACCAGGTTAGACATGCGGACGTGGGCTGCACACTTAATAATAGCCGAAACTCGAGGTAGCTGTAGAGCGGTGAGTAAGTTGTCTACAAAGGTGGCATTACTAATGGGGTGGCCAGAGGAAGTCAGGAATCCCCGTGTTCCCAGAGAGCCCCGTAGTCATGTACCATTCCAAACGCATAACGGGAGTCTGTGTGAACGTTCCCATTTCTGTCTGTTGCTGGGATACGGACACGAGTCAGAGCAAACAGCTCAGCCTTCTGGGCGGAGACAGCTGCTTCAAAAGAGGCCTGCTCAATTACTTCACTGTCCGTCACTATCGCATAGCCAGGATATCGTTTTCCTGATGGATCCACAAAAGAGCTTCCATCCTCGTAAAAAGTTGCCTCAGGCTTGAGGGGGTATTGCAGAATGGATGGGAGAGTCTGTCCTTCTTTCACTGTGATCCAGACAGGGGGCAGTTGGTGCGGCCGACTTCATGGCCTGAAATTGCCCAGAGATGTGGTGCAACATCTTGGGTTTTGTCAACATTAAAAGAGAGTTTTACTAGATGTCCCGTCTTCACTTCCGACTCCTTCCAGTATCGGAGTTGGCCCACAGGAAATCTTGCCAGTCTCCTTTCGTGCTGGAGGCTTGTTTTGTCAGGGTGTAGGCAGGGAACCCAGGGCAAACCCTGATGCTGGTATTGGCAACCACCAGTCCTGTCTGTCGCCAAAGGAAATCCAGAACTTCAGACAGTAATGAACTGCCCTCTCTTCCTTTAACCTGTCCAATCACTGTGAATGGGAACTTCTGTCCCTCGAGGGCTGCATAAATATGGCTTTCCTCAGTTGAGCACCCCGTAGGGTCGAAGTACAGAGTCACATGAGAGTCGGCCGCTGGCAGAAGGGGTTCAAACTCAGTGGAGTCCGGATTAAGTGCCCACCACTGGGGGGGGGTTCAGAAATTGGGGAAGCTGTCGGTTGTTCGCTAGTTGCAGGGTGATACCATTGTCTCTGCAGAGGATCTCGACTTCCAACAGACAGAGCAAGTGTCTCCCTGCTAGATTACACCCCCGACTGGTGGTGACTGTGAATGAAACCTCACACTGGTTCCCCTGGAATTCCACCTGCAGTGGCTGGTTATGTGAATACGTACATCCTATGCCCTCAAAGCCAGACACAGTGATTGTAGCGTCTGATAGCTGGAATCCCTTTTCTGATACTGTTTCCTGATCGAGAGTGGTTGTGGTTGCCCCCATATCAATCATAAACGGAATTGGAATTCCAGCAACTTGCAATAATTCATTGGTCTCTTCCTGAGGGGTGGAAATCACAGTAGGAAGCATCCTTGCTTGTCCATTTCTAAACGGCTTCTTTTCCCCACCTGTCCCATGGCAGCTTTCTGTTCTTCTGTTCCCATTTCTGATCCCCAGATATAGCCCGCTCGCATCCTTCTTTCCACTGAACATATTCTCCTTTAATATTAGTTCCCTTCAGGGTCGATCGGGATTCGAAAGTCGGGTCGCAATGATATGTCAAAGCTCAACGTATTCCATTTCGGTCATTGTCAGGCCAATCCATATTATTTTTAATCCTGTTGGCTATCTATATTGGTAAGCGATAGAACAGTAGGTCATTAATCTGGGGGGACAGATTCCCATTATTAAAGGCTTGGTCTCCTGCGAAAGTGCCATAGCAGGCCACAAATCACTCCCAATAGTCTGGTCCCGATTCCCCAGGGTTAGGTTTGCATTCAAGTACTTTAGTGATGTTTACAGGTTGCTGGAGAGCCTTTTCCAAGACTTGAATAATCTGGTCTGTCTGTTCATTCTCATTATGTTTTCCCGCCTGTAACTCCTGATAGGTTTGGTATCTCAAATCTGCCTTCCATTTCCTCCCCTCAGCAGCTGAGAGAATCATGCAGCAGAGACCGAATAAATCTTGTGGAGTTGCGTTAAACATTTTTGTATTGCGGACACACTGCTGGGTTTCCTTTTCTATCTGGGGCCTGATTCATGATCATTATCGTTTCTTGAGGCTTCCGGGGTGCAGACACAGGGATCACTGAGGGCTGTCCCTCCTCCTGCTCGTGGATTGGGCAGCATTCAGGTGGGAATTGTCTTTGTGGAGCCATTAACTGGGGTTTTATTGGATTCTTCCCTCCCTGTCTCGGAATAAACCTCTGTATTCCCTTTCAGTATCACATGGTAAAGTGACACCCCCCCCCCCCTTCCCTGTCCCGCTGTTTTACCCGAGCGGCCACCGTTGGGGTTTGGAATCACTGGGTGAACTTGGCCCCTGGTAAGGTAGGAGAGGTACGGTGGGTTCCCACTCCTCATCACGGTCACTGTCCTCAAACAGGGTCGGTATGACAGACATGGGTTTGGGATCCCTTGTTTCCCTATCAGTATGTAACGAAACCCAATTTCCCTCGGGGTCAATAAAGTATGTCTGTCTGACGTTCCTGCCCTTCTCTCCTATCTGGGCCGGCCTTGGTTTGCTTACGTTGTTCTTCCTGCTCTCATTTTCGGCATCCATCCACCCATTCACACTTCACTTTTAGCATCTGCCAACCTTTGCATTACATACCTCTATCCTGTTGTCACATGCATTATTCCTCCAACTTGCTAATAATATACTGTTCCACTTCATATCTGCTTTTCCTTCCATTCCCTTTTCAACAATTTCCACTTCTTTCCACAGTTCTTTTTCCATATCAAATTTACTGCTTGTTCTCATGATGTAATATCCCAGGCTCCTGCACCCTCCCCCGTCCGTGGCCACATTTTGTTCCCCAATTTCTTATTCAGCGCTGCACTCTGCATTTGAAAATCTTTTTCCTTGTCTGGAAAACTCTCAATCGACTGCAATTGACCCATGTTCTCTTTGTCATTTACCCGGCACAAAGCCTCCTGCTCAATTATCGATCAGGTAACTTTACCCGGCTGGCACCTCCTGCTCAATTAATGAAATTACCTGGCATGTAAGCCTCCTGCCCACTTAGTAAAATTTACCTGGTACCGCCTCCTGCCCACTTAGCAAAATTTTGCCTTATACGAGCCTCTCGACAGATTCTTTTCTGATCCCTTCAAGCTAAGCAATCAGCCTTGGGCGAGGGACCATACCTCCAAATTAACTAACGGAGAGTGACAAAAGGTAAAATACCTACTGGGCACCCGGTCACTCTCCGCAGTCCCCAGAGTGGTCCAGCCACTTGCTCAGCCCATCTGCTTGGCACTCCCTGTATTGGGATCGTGTTCGTGATGGCAAATGTTAAAAGTTGAATCCAATTAAAACTCGGGAGTCCAGTTTCTTATCATCACCACAGTTTATTGTGCATTCTCCTGCAGGAGTTTGAGACCCAGTTGTCAAAGGGAAGGCACGTAAGCACTGCCACCATCTGACAAGTGGACTGACTTAGTCAGGTTACAGACGTATACCTGTACATAGTAAGCCCATACATTACAATTGCAATATGTTGTTTGAACTGGTACACCCAAGTCTGTTGGTGCAAAACTTAATTATTTAGAATTGAGAGTTCATTAAATCAAGGTTTTAATTACAGATGGATGTACAGTCCAGTCCTTGTCAGTTATTCCCCTTGCAAGCCCCTGATTTAATTACAAACAGAAGTTCATTCCTGTCCTTATCAGTGAGTCCTCCTCCACTTCCTCAAACAAGAGTACAGTGTATAATGTTATCAGCTAATGAGAGTACAATGTATAATGTCATCAGCTCTCAGTGTGTCTCTCTGCAAGCCACAGAGAACTGGTTATGAGCCTGTCTTAGCTAAATGCTGAAAACGGAGTTCACTTCAGTTCAAAATTCCTATTCAGTCCCAATTATTCTTTCAGCCAGAGGTTACATAGGTTCAAAATGATTTTTTTTTTATATATCCTCAATTCCTCAGGTGGGTTCAGGGGAAATATTTATGTCCAATATAGAAACTGCTGTTACCTGTGTGTATTGTGGCGATGCAAAAGTTACTGGAGAATTTGCAAGTGGGAAGAAGTGGAGTGATATTTGGAAATCTGACTTTTTAAAGCGTAGTTTAGCAAGCAAACCACATATGGACAATGTACAAAAGCTCTGGTGAGAAAATCCTTCATTACCCGTTACAGGCCTGCTACATAGGTTGTGTGAGAGTGCAGATGAACTCGATCACGTATAATGTGTAAAATGTCCTTGTTTATGTTAAGAGCTTTTTTAGTTGTATAAGATGATGAGGGGCATTGATCGTGTGCATAGCCAGAGGTTATTTTCCCAGGGCTGAAATGGCTAACACAAGAGAGCAGAGTTTTAAGGTGCTTGAAAATTGATACTGGGGGGATGTCAGGGGTAACTTTTTTTACACAGAGGATGGTGGGTGCATGGAATGCATTGCTGGCTTTTTGTGTGAGAGTGTTTCAGTTACTGTGGGAACAGGAAACCATGCAGCTCAGTGGGAACAGGGAATAATACCAATGGAGAGAGTCAAACTAAGCCAAGTCGCAGATTGGAGATGGCAGAAATGCCCCATTCTTATAGACACAGGAAGAGCATCAGAGAGTTTGAGGGTCATTCCCGATGCCAGCACTGTGCCCAGTTAGAAGGTGATTTCTCTCTCCAACTTGGGTTGAACTTCACTGTAACAGTGTGTTGCCAGATCACACCTTGACAACTCAAGTGATCTCATCTGAAATGTTGTCCGACACCCATTGATTGATTCTGTAAGTCTTTTTACAGGTTAAAAATGACAAGGAATTTGTCTACGGGAATCTCGAACACAACACGCCAGTTTTGCTGTCTCTGTCCAGATATTTAAGAAGTGGAGCAAGGGATTCACTCGATCATCCTTCCTGCTCAGACTGTGGGGAGGGATTCACTCTATCATCTGACTGACTGCCATGCCTGTCATTTTAAACAAGGGGGGAGAACCCATTCATCTGCTCAGACTGTGGGAATGGATTCAGTTGGACATTTCAACTGAAGGGACATCAGCAAGTTTACACTGGGACAAGGCCATTCACCTGTTCTGTGTGTGGGAAGGGATTCAGTTGGTCTTCCCACCTGTGGACACACCAGCCAGTTCACTGGGCAGAGGCTGGTCATTTGCTGAATTTGTGGAGAAGGATTCACTCGGTCATCTGATCTAATGGCTCACCAGCGAGTTCGCACCGGGGAGCGGCCATTCACCTGCTCAGATTGTGGGAAGGGATTCACTCATTCATCTAATCTGAAGAAACATCAGCGAGTTCACACTGGAGAGAGGCCATTCACCTGCTCAGACTGTGGGAAAGGATTCACTTGCTCAGATAAACTGAAGATACATCAGTAATTTCACACTGGGGAGAGGCCGTTCATCTGCTCAGACTGTGGGAAGGGATTCACTCAGTCATCCGACCTGCTGGCACACAAGTCTGGTCACACTGGGGAGAGGCCGTTCACCTGCTCAGACTGTGGGAAAGGATTCACTTGCTCAGATAAACTGAAGATACATCAGCAATTTCACACTGGGGAGAGGCCTTTCACCTGCTCAGACTGGGAAGGGATTCACTCGGTCATCCCACCTGCTGGCACACAAGTCAGTTCACACTAGGGAGAGGCCGTTCACCTGCTCAGACTGGGAAGGGATTCACTTTGTCATCCCAACTGAAGGTACATCACCGAGTTCACACTGGGGTTTGGCCGTTCATCTGCTCAGACTGTGGGAAAGGATTCAGTCATTTATCCAAACTGGAGGTACACCAGCGTGTTCACACTGGAGAGAGGCCGTTCACCTGCTCAGACTGTGGGAAGGGATTCACTCAGTCATCTATTCTGAAGTTACATCAGCGAGTTCACACTGGAGAGAGGCTGTTCACCTGCTCAGACTGTGGGAAGGGATTCACTTGCTTCTCTAATCTGAAAGGACATCAGAGAGTTCACACTGGTGAGAGGCCATTCACCTGCTCAGACTGTGGGAAGGGATTCTCTCAATCATCCCAACTGAAGGTACATCAGCGAGTTCACACTGGAGACAGTTTGTTCACCTGTTCAGACTGGGAAGGGATTCATTCTGTCACACGAATTACTGGTACACAAGTCAGTTCACACTGGGGAGTGGCCGTTCACCTGCTCAGACTGTGGGAAGGGATTCACGTGCTCAGATAAACTGAAGATACATCAGCAATTTCACACTGGGGAGAGGCCGTTCATCTGCTCAGACTGGGAAGGGATTCACTCGGTCATCCCACCTGCTGGCACACAAGTCAGTTCACACTAGGGAGAGGCCGTTCACCTGCTCAGACTGGGAAGGGATTCACTTTGTCATCCCAACTGAAGGTACATCACCGAGTTCTCACTGGGGTTTGGCCGTTCATGTGCTCAGACTGTGGGAAAGGATTCACTCAGTTATCAAAACTGGAGGTACACCAGCGAGTTCACACTGGAGAGAGGTCGTTCACCTGCTCAGACTGTGGGAAGGGATTCACTCAGTCATCTATTCTGAAGTTACATCAGCGAGTTCACACTGGAGAGAGGCTGTTCACCTGCTCAGACTGTGGGAAGGGATTCACTTGCTTCTCTAATCTGAAAGGACATCAGAGAGTTCACACTGGTGAGAGGCCATTCACCTGCTCAGACTGTGGGAAGGGATTCTCTCAATCATCCCAACTGAAGGTACATCAGCGAGTTCACACTGGAGAGAGGCCGTTCACCTGCTCAGACTGTGGGACGGGATTCACTTGCTCATCTGAACTGAAGGTACACCAGCGAGTTCACACTGGAGAGAGTTTGTTCACCTGCTCAGACTGTGGGAAGGGATTCATTCTGTCACACGAATTACTGGTACACAAGTCAGTTCACACTGGGGAGTGGCCGTTCACTTGCTCAGACTGTGGGAAGGGATTCACTCAGTCATCTATTCTGAAGTTACATCAGCGAGTTCACACTGGGGAGCGGCCGTTCACCTGCTCAGACTGTGGGAAGGCATTCACTCGGTCATCCAACCTACAGAGACACCAGCGAGTTCACACCGAGTAGAGGCCAATCAACTGGTCAGTCTTTGGGAAAAGTTTCTCTCAGCCAAATCAACCAAAATGTGCATCAGCGAGTTCACACTGGGGAGTGGCCGTTCACCTGCAGTGAATGTGGGAAGTGATTCACTAAGTAATCTAAGCGTATGTAACTCTCGCTTCAGCTAGCAGCTTAATTTGCACCCCCCTCCTAGCCCGGCCAAACTTAAGAAATCTCTTTTGGGTGGATGCTGTGTGATGTGTCCCCTGTTACAAATCAGTACCCTGAAATTACAAACAGTACACAATATGTGATTAAACAATTGAGATTTATAATTCTTACTTTGACTATAGGGTTAGTAAAGACAACAAAAAAAAAAGAAAAAGAGCCCACTCTCTCCATTCGCGTCTTCTCATCTCTCCCCAGCAAAAAAAAACACCATGAAAATCTCTCTTCCAGACTCAGAAGAAGGAACATTTCTCTCATTGGATAGACCCGCACTCCAAATCCCTGTTTTCTCTAGTCGTAACCTAAACATTGTTATACTTGTGACAGACCACCGGGTTCACACTGGGGAGAAAGTTTCAATGAGCTGCATGCTGGATATTTGTCCATCACCGTTGCTGAATGCAATTTCGAGAGTGACTGTCGGTGCTGAACTCTGCAATTATTGCTGCTGCTCACCACACCCAGGTCTGCATCCTGGTCACTGGGCATGGGAGGAGTTTCTTCTGCTGCATATTCACCTTTAATGGGACTGGAGTTTAATATTCTGGATCTGAGACAAGTAAATCAGTTCTATTTTAAACTCTGTCTCCGGTACTTAGTGAATCTTTAACACACCTAGTGCACAGCAGAGGGTCAACTCAGGCCGGCTGGCCCCTGCCAGTGATTCTGTTCCAGGACAGTCCTTTTAAATCCTCCCCTGTTGTTCCCCTCTCGCTCTCCCTGTGGTGATGGGTTCCAAACAGTCACCATCCTGTGGATGAAGAGGTTTCCCTGCAGACTGAAGAAATTGAGCTGACTGCAGTTCTGTCTGAGATGTCCTTCGCCCCTGAAATCTCTGGGATGAGGAAGAATGAATTTGGGAGTTACCCTCCTTATTCATGGCTCATTTCCAGATTATGGGTCATTTTCCCTGCTTCTAAAGTGTTGTTGAAAGCACCGCTGTCCTCTAAAGACTGAAAGCAGAATGGGAAACCATCCGTTGGATGTTCAACGGAGCAGGGTCAGAAACCAAAGGCGGGTCTGCACAGGGCAGAGTTTGGGGCTCTGGACGATGGTCGGGGTAAGAACGTACGATGAGGAGAAGGGAATCAGCAGCGGGGCGTGGCAACGAATGACAGAGTAGCAACATTTGGAAGCTGATTGACAGAGAAAATATTTCGGATGTCTGACTGATGACACAAACAATGCCTGTGGTGAGGTGCTCCACTGGTTGAGGAACGTATGTGTGCTTGGAATGGTTTTATCTATTGGGGGAGTTGTTCCTGCTTGTTTATCCTGTAATATTATATCTGAATGGTTATTATGGATTGTCCTATCTGAAATAATGTATTGATTATAAAACATAAAATAGTACATCACATTACAGGCCCTTCGGCCCACAATGTTATGCTGACCCTCAAACCCTGCCTCCCATATAGCCTCCCACCTTAAATTCCTCCATATACCTGTCTAGTAGTCTCTTAAATTTCACTAGTATATCTGCCTCCACCACTGACTCGGGCAGTGCATTCCACGCACCAACCACTCTCTGAATGAAAAACCTTCCTCTAATATCCCCCTTGAACTTCCCTCCTCTTACCTTAAAGCCATATCCTCTTGTACTGAGCAGTGGTGTCCTGGGGAAGAGGCGCTGGCTGTCCACTCTGTCTATTCCTCTTAATATCTTGTACATCTCTATCATGTCTTCTCTCATCCTCCTCCTCTCCAGAGAGTAAAGCCCTAACTCCCTTAATCTCTGATCATAATCCATACTCTCTAAACCAGGCAGCATCCTGGTAAATCTCCTCTGTACCCTTTCCAATGCTTCCACATCCTTCCTATAGTGAGGCGACCAGAGCTGGACACAGTACTCCAAGTGTGGCCTAACTGGAGTTCTATAGAGCTGCATCATTACATTGCGTCTTTTAAACTCTATCCCTCGACTTATGAAAGCTAACACCCCAGAAGCTTTCTTAACTACCCTATCTACCTGTGAGGCAACTTTCAGGGATCTGTGGACACGTACCCCCAGATCCCTCTGCTCCTCCATACTACCAAGTATCCTGCCATTTACTTGGAGTTTATCATATAAATTGTAATATTTTGACTCTAAAACTGGATCAGGCTTGAATTTATGGTGCCTTTATGAAGTAATGGAGGGCATTTATGAGTTTGTATTTTAAAGCAAGATTTTGGTGAATGATTAATGAATTAATTAGGTCACGAGTTCAAGGAACCCTTCGGGCGAAGTGCTCTTAATACGATCAAATTCACCCTGACATTAGAGAAGGTGACATTAATGTTACCCTGACATTAAAGTCGGATGTGTAATTTGAGAGCAAGAGGGAAGAATTGGACAAAATTGATTTGAAAAGAACACGGGCAGGGATGAAAACAGAATAGCAATGGCTGGAATTTCTGGGAGCAATTCGGAAGGCACAGGGTATATACACATCACAAAGAGCAAATAGTATTCTAAAGGTAAGGTGACAAAACCGTGGCTGATAAGAGAAACCAAAGACAAGGTAAAAACCAAGGAGAGGGCACAGAGCAAAAGTTATTTGGAAGTTAGAGAATTGGGAAGCTTTTAAAAACAAACAGAATGCAACTAAAATAATTAAGAAGGAAAAGATGGAATACATAGGTGAGCTAGCCCGCAATATTAAAGAGGATACCAAATTTTTCTTCAGGTACGTATATTGTAAAAGAGAGGCTGAAGTGGATATCGGACCACTGAAAAATGAGGCTGGTCAGGTAGTAATGGGGTGGGGGTGCAAGGTGATGGCAGATGAACTGAATAAGGCTTGTACATCACTCTTATCTCTCGAAGACACTGGCAGGAATATGGAAGTCCCAGATGTCAATGGTCAGAATGTGTAAAGTTACGTTACACGGGAGAAGGTTCTTTGGGAAACAGAGAAGGTCTGAAGGTAAATAGGTCACCTGGACCAGATGGTGTACACCCCAGAGATCTGAAAGAGTTGGCTGAAGTGATGTGGAGGCATTGGCAATGATCCTTCGAGAATCGTTAAGGAAATAAAATCCAAAGAAGATTTTTCCTTCACTGCTCCCCCTCTCCCAGTTTCACCCATCACCTACCACGTCTTCCACCCCTCCAACCCCCACACTTCTTCCTCTGACGTCTCATCATCTTTGTTCCCAGTCCTGATGAAGGGTCTCGGCCCGAAACGTCGACTGTTTACTATTTCCCATATATGCTGCCTGGCCTCCAAGCTTACTCCAGCATTTTGTGTTTGTGTTGCTTGGATTTCCAGCATCCGCAGATTCTCTCCTGTTTTTGATAAAAGCAAAAGCGGGGTCACGTAATATAGCAAGAAAACAGTGGGAAGTGAGAGGATTGGAAATCTTTTACATAACCAACAGGAGACAACAAAAAAAAAACACACACACACACACACAGGAGAGACATGATGAAAAATTAAGGTAAGTGAGCCAAAAATATCAGGTATCAAAAGTTGTTCAGATATATAAAGAGTGAAAGAGAGGCAAGAGTTGATATTGTACCACTGGAAGATGATGCTGACGAGTTAGTAATAGAGGAAAGAAATCACGGCCGAATGTAATAAGTATCTTGTGTCAATCTTCACTGTGTCAGACACTCGCAGTATAAGACTATCAGACATAGGAGCAGAATTAGGCCACTCAGCCCTATCGAGTCTGCTCCGCCATTCTATCATGGCTGATCCCAGTTCTCACTCAACCCCATGCACCTGTCTCCTCGGCATATCCTGTAATGCCTCGACTGATCCGTACACTGGAGAGAGAAGGAGACGAGGTGCGAGATCAGACTGCAAGGTTTGAGCGGCTCAGGGACCGTGTGACCATTGCTCCCATTCTGACCTCGTCTCCGCATTCCGACACTGCCCCCTTGTGGTGACACTGTGCCGCCTCCTTTCTGTGCTGTTGCTCTTTCAACTTTGCCAATGGAAGCACGGCCGTCACTGTATTGTCACCGGCGTCAGTTATCACAGTGTGCAGTTGTGCCTCTTCTTCCCAGACGATATCTTACTGCAGGCCGTCATTACACTTCACTCGACATTTCTGCAGCTGTTTGCCGAGGTACTTGATGAGATGCCGAAACTCGGCAGGCTCCTGCGGGTTTAAAAGTGTTGGCGTGCTTTCCTCGCAATGATATTTATACGGGGGCTCCAGAACTGGTTCTCGGAGAGAGTCGTACCCAGAAATTTAAAGTTACTGACCCTCTCCACCTCTCATCCTCTGCTGATTACTGGCGCATGGACCGCTGGTTTCTCAAAGGCCGAACAATTATCTGATGATTTCGTCACTTTGCTCGTGACTCTCCCTCGGGTGAAAACAATTTAATATCACACATAGAGCAGGACAGTGCAGGAGCAGAGCCGTCGGTCATCGAAAAAAAGTTGAAGTCACTTGTGACGAACAAGAGAATTCTTCAAAGACGAACATGGACAAATGATAACAAACCCATTCAGGATAATGAAAGGAGGTCTCAGTATGCAGAAAATTCTAATCTGAACATAACCCGTGTTCACAGAAATGACATGGGAAAATATAAATGTACGATAAACAATGAGTTCAGTAGTGACAGAGCTGAGATCTACCTGCATGTTAACTGTAAGTTTGCAGATGGCTCATTACATCAAATTGCCTTCAGTATTACTGATTACAGAAACAGCATACCATATCGATTCCCTTTGAAGATGGACCAGACAACTTCATGATTCAGCTTCAGGGTCCACCTGTTACAGATATCGTTACAAGCCTGAAATTATCTTGTTCTGCCCAGTCAGTTGCCACTGCTGACAATAGATGGCGCAATGGGATAATCTATGTGCAGACAGGCCAGGACAACCCCACTGAGTCGGTAAACAACGTTGACCGTAGAAATTATACTTGGCAGATTGAGATCAAAGTAACCATGAAACACAGCGGCTTTTCTGTAAAGATCACTGTACCGGGCAAGTGAAAGTTTCCGTCAATATTCAACTTCCAACCACCGCTTCAACTTCTGAGCAATTTTATTTTGCAGCTCTATTCTATCTACTTTATTCGTCATATTAAAGAAAAAACTGTTTATCAGGGATAGGGAAGGTGGAGCAGAGTAACAGATATACTAGAGGTCCTTCAGGGCTTTTTAATTGTAAGTCAAGTTCCGGGATTTATTTATGTCAAATTTCCACAGATGTTCATTTAAGTCTACAGCGAATAACGTCCCATGCTTGCCAAAACATTTTAACTCTTCATTTAAAATAATGGAGAACCATGCCGGTTTATCTGCCTCTGTCACAGAGGGACATTCTGTGCCCATGTTTGTAAGCAGGATTTCCCATCGCTTCTCTTCACACCGGCAGCTTCATTTGGAATCACCGCTGACTGTGAAATGAAGCTCTTGAAGTTTTGAGAAGCAGATCTCTTTCTCAGAGTTCAGACCTTCGTGCAGCGCCGACGTGACTTCACGACGTTAAGGAATCGATCACATTGTGAATGAAATTCAGCCACTGCACATACTGAACGAACCAATCTTATGCAAACTAAATTAAGTAGGCCGTGAAAAAAAAAGAGGCGGACAAAATGAAACATATCCTTTCCATGATTCCGTAGAATTTTATCCGGGAACTCCTTTTTATAAACTCCAATTCGTTTGCCATTCAAGCTAATATGTTGGACAGGATACAAATTGGGTCTACCGAGCCCAGCTGGTGTGATTGGACTGCAGTAGAAAGGAGTGATTCCATTCCTGTTTCAGTTCTATTGGCAGAGCCCGTGTCTCGTGTCAATGTAAACATCAACTCGTACACTCTCAGAAAAACAACGATACAGTTGTATACACCTGTAACGCTAAGGGCGCAATTCAGATAAAACATGATTAGAAGACATCTAA
Source organism: Hemitrygon akajei (assembly GCF_048418815.1). Classification (NCBI taxonomy): domain Eukaryota; kingdom Metazoa; phylum Chordata; class Chondrichthyes; order Myliobatiformes; family Dasyatidae; genus Hemitrygon; species Hemitrygon akajei. The sequence goes on along the minus strand of NW_027331961.1, from coordinate 291,614 downwards.
CATCAATGTCTCTATTTTCAGAAAAAAAATACCTAGTCTGAACATAACCCGTCTGAACAGAAATGCCACAGGAAATTATAGACGTGCTGTCAATATTCATTGCAACAGCGACCGTGCAGAGATCTACCTGCAAGTTAATTGTAGGTACGCAGGTAGCTCATTACATTAGTTTACATTCAATATTACCGATCACAGAAACAGCAGACAATCTCTATTTCTGTTGTAGATGGGTCAGACAACATCGGGATTCAGCCGCAGGGTCCGGTTGTCACAGATACTGTCACAAGTCTGAAATTAACTTGTTCTGTCCAGTCAGTTCCCAATACTGACTATAGATGGCGGAAGGGAGCAAATGACCAGCAGACAGAACAGGGCAACACCATCGAGTCATTTATCAACGTTGCTAAACAAGTGGAAATTATACTTGGAAACACAACAGCCTTTCTGTAAAGATCACTTAATCGTAAACATCCAAGTAATTTTATTTTGCAATTTTGTAATTTTCACGCTGTGCTCTTCTGCAGACTTCGGTCACGAGAAGTATTAAAAAAAGATATTGTGAATATACAGCAGAGATGCAGATACCATGGAAGGCCTGGAGTCATTTATTTAGAAGTCAATTTGCCGGAAATTTTATATCTTCAGTTAAGCCTACGGCGAACAATACTCCATGTTTCCCAGAGCATGGAGAACTAAAGAGCAGGTAGAACTATTCGGTTAAAATTACGGAGAGCCATGTCGGCTTATCTGCTTCGGTACCCGAGTGACATACTGTGCCCAGGCCTGTAAGCAGGATCGCTCAAAGCCGTTCTTCACAGTAGCAGCTTCAGTTGACGTCACGACGTATTTTCGAGTGAAACTCCTGACGTTTTGAGAAGTAGATGCGTTTCTCAGAATACAGATCCCCGAGCAGTGCAAGCCTGATTTCACGAAGTTAAGGAAACAACCCCTTTGTGAATAAAATACAGCCGTTGTACATATTGAAGGAATTAATCATGGAGACAGTTACCCGGGGTATAAGTCACATAACATTAAGGGGCAGAAACAGATTCTGATGGAGACAGTGAGCAGGTCGGGAAGCATCTGTGAAGGGAAAAACAGAAGTCGACATTGCAATGCAGGACTGGGAGGTGGGGAAACAATGAAGTATTAAATGAACCTTCACCGGAGAGAGAGGGAAATGGGGCCGAAGGGACACAAAACTCTGTACAAAGAAACTTCCCCATGCACCTCCTTCAAATCTCACACTCCCCCCTCTAATATATAACCCCTAATATTTGTCAATTCTACAATGGGTGAATTATGCTGATTGTCTATCTTAACTGTACATCCCATAATATTATGAACCTCAGTCGCAGCGATTCCTGAGTTTCAGTTTTACTGCATAAATCTCTGTCAATAACCGAGGCGCCCATGGACCCTCGGCTGGGAACCCGTGACCGATATCCGGGCGGCTTCCAACACCCCGGAGTGGATAACACAGGATTAACCGAACTCTCTTCAACGCACACGGTCCTCTGATCGAGGCAGCATCCTGATGAACGTCCTCGGCGCCCTATCCAATGCTCCAGAAGGCTCCGGTTTCATGCAATTTTAAAAACTCCACCCCCAAATCTCTTCATCAGTCTCCGTCTGTCCAGTCTGAACTCTGTTTCTCAACTGTAAACAGTCAGTATAATCTCGTCAGTCACTGTGGAAACAAAACAAATGGAGAGCGCTGAGATTTGAGAGAAGATGGGAGTGGAGGATGCTATCACGTATTTGCTGCACAAATCACTCTCTCACCTAGATGGGGTCAATTGTGCTGTGAGGATTACATTCCTTGACTTCTCTAGTGCCTTTAACACCATCCAGCCCAAGATCTTAAGGCACAAACTAACGGAGATGGGAGTAGACTCTCACATGGTAGATTGGATAGTGGACTACTTGACAGATAGACCTCAGTATGTGCGGTTGGGAGACTGTAGATCTGACACGGTGGTCAGCAGCACAGGAGCGCCGCAGGGAACCGTACTCTCTCTGGTCCTGTTCACCCTGTACACATCAGACTTCCAATATAACTCGGAGTCCTGCCATGTGCAGAAGTTCGCTGATGACACGGCCATAGTGGGGTGTGTCAGGAATGGACAGGAGGAAGAGTATAGGAAGCTGATACAGGACTTTGTGATATGGTGCAACTCAAACTACCTGCGTCTCAAAATCACCAAGACCAAGGAGATGGTGGTGGACTTTAGGAGATCTAGGCCTCATATGGAGCCAGTGATCATTAATGGAGAATGTGTGGAGCAGGTTAAGACCTACAAGTATCTGGGAGTACAGTTAGACGAGAAGCTAGACTGGACTGCCAACACAGATGCCTTGTGCAGGAAGGCACAGAGTCGACTGTACTTCCTTAGAAGGTTGGCATCATTCAATGGCTGTAGTGAGATGCTGAAGATGTTCTATAGGTCAGTTGTGGAGAGCGCCCTCTTCTTTGTGGTGGCGTGTTGGGGAGGAAGCATTAAGAAGAGGGACGCCTCACGTCTTAATAAGCTGGTAAGGAAGGCGGGCTCTGTCGTGGGCAAAGTACTGGAGAGTTTAACATCGGTAGCTGAGCGAAGGGCGCTGAGTAGGCTACGGTCAATTATGGATAATTCTGAACATCCTCTACATAGCACCATCCAGAGACAGAGAAGCAGTTTCAGCGACAGGTTACTATCGATGCAATGCTCCTCAGACAGGATGAAGAGGTCAATACTCCCCAATGCCATTAGGCTTTACAATTCTACCGCCAGGACTTAAGAACTTTTTAAAAGCTATTATTAATGCTTTTTGAGATAGTGATTTAGATGCATATCATATTTTTTTACTGAGTTAAGTATTGTATGTAATTAGTTTTTGCTACAACAAGTGTATGGGACATTGGAAAAAAGTTGAATTTCCCCATGGGGATGAATAAAGTATCTATCTATCATCTATCTATCAGAGGGCATAGACATGGGAATCTCCAGCAGGCCACAGGTCTTTCGGCCCACGATATTGTGCCGACCAGGTTACCTACTCCAGAATCAGCCTAGATTTTTCCTGCCGCATGGCCCTCTATTTTTCAAAGATCCGTGTACCAATCTATGAGTCCCTTAAAAGATCCTGTTGTATCTGCCTCTACCGCTGTCGCTGGCAGTGCATTCCGTGCACCCACTTGGATGAATACTGTCTCCGTCTCTGGGATTCCAGCCTTCACACAACTGCAGCTCTGAAACCACTCCCAGCATATTCACCCCATTCTTGTCTCTGTAACGATCTGACTGTCGTGCCCCTCCTGCCCCAAAACCCCTCTATGTCACTGTAAAAGTCCCTCCTGCCGAGTCCTTACTCCCTGTTCGTAAATGTCTCCTGCCTCGACACCATTCGATCTGAACCGCCTCCATTCCTCAACGATGGCCTGTTCTTGTAACATCCTGCAAGTACCACAGAGCTCCCTGTTTCCGAAAACCCTCCTGGCCCCTGTAGCCTCTCTATGTCCATCACAATGGCTTCTCACCCCCCCCCCACACAGTCACTTTACCCCTCTCCCAAACCCTGTCACCTTCCATATCTCTGAAACGGCCTGCACCCGAGGTGAAACATTTAATTTCCCTGGAGACACTTGACGGCGCCGTTGTGGGGAAGTTTTTGTTTCACTCTTGGTAAGTATGGATCTGAATTGTAAGATTGAATCCATCGTGGGTGAGAACGTCTGGCAGATGTGCAGAATTTAGGAATTCCCTGTCCCTGTGGAGATCGGAGGCTGATACCTGGGTGGGAATTGAAGGAGCAAAGATTCATGATTGAACGGTTGGGGCGGTGAGCTGGCAGAGAACCGAGGGTGATTGAGAACTGGGACGGAAGAGTCTGGCGCAGATCCTAGGAACGCCTGTGGAGTCCGGAGGAGCCGGGTGTGTTGATGTTTCCGTGTGGACACATCCGACATCAGATGTTGTGGGAAGTGTCGGTATGAAGCAAAGTTTCGGGCAGGATCTGTAATCTGACGAAACGGGACTGAACACATCAGAGGCTGACCCCACAGATCAGGGGTCACCTGTGGTCAGAATCAGCACTGAGCTTTCCCCCTGAAATGGGAACATTTGTCTGAAAGACAATTTCCCCTGGAAAACCGTGATCCAATTGGCCAAAACAGTTTTTTTCTCTGTTAAACCCATTGTGGTCACGGTTGTTGAGATCGAGTAGGCCTGGAATCGGGCATCCGATAACCGGGACTGTATCAAGGAGTAACCGGGGAGAATGCAATGGAATGATTGGAGCCGTTCTCATTCTGTGTATCAGTGCAGGAAAGTCAACTCCTCTGGAATTCATGTTTTGAACATTGTCTCTGTTCATTCAGGATCAAAAATCCCCCACAATCCCAATACGACACGAGCATCGATTCCGGACGGAACAGTGAGTGAACTGCATTTCATCTGTTCTGTTACTGGGCCCCTGGAACTCTTAAAATTTCACTTAAATATGGCAGTTCCTAGTGCACAGAATCTGCAGGTTTTCATCCGAGCGATTGGTCACGAATAATGCTGCTTGGGTTGTTGGGTTGTCCGGTTAAATAAGTAGACACTTTCAACTCAGGATTACAATATCATTGGAGGGGCGGTATGATATTTTCCTTTCTGTATCTGACCTAAATTATTGGTCGTCTATACTGGGGATTACCGGTTTCTGGCGTTTGTGGGAATGTAGTTCGTGCTATCGCTGGCATTTTGTTTTGTGGCCGGATTGACATCCGCTGTATTAACAACGGCCCATGATGCTCTTCACCGCTGTGACGTATCTGTATTGTTCCCGCAGGCACCTTGGATACAAACACCGTGGACGCATCGGGAACCTATGAAAATTTCTCAAGGAAGGAACAGGTTGGATCTTATAGAAAATAGACAATAGACAATAGACAATAGGTGCAGAAGTAGGCCATTCGGCCCTTCAAGCCTGCGCCGCCATTCTGAGATCATGGCTGATCATCTACTATCAATACCCGGTTCCTGCCTTGTCCCCATATCCCTTGATTCCCCTATCCATAAGATACCTATCTAGCTTCTTCTTGAAAGCAACTAGAGAATTGGCCTCCACTACCTTCCGAGGCAGTGCATTCCAGACCCCCACAACTCTCTGGGAGAAGTTTTTCCTTAACTCTGGCCGAAATGACCTACCCCTTATTCTCAAACCATGCCCTCTGGTACTGGACTCTCCCAGCATCTGGAACATATTTCCTACCTCCATCTTGTCCAATCCCTTAATAATCTTATATGTTGCAATCAGATCCCCTCTCAATCTCCTTAATTCCAGCGTGTACAAGCCCAGTCTCTCTAAACTCTCAGCGTAAGACAGTCCGGACATCCCTGGAATTAACCTCGTGAATCTACGCTGCACTTCCTCTACAGCCAGGATGTCCTTCCTTAACCCTGGAGACCAAAACTGTACACAATACACCAGGTGTGGTCTCACCAGTGCCCTGTACAAATGCAAAAGGATTTCCTTGCTCTTGTACTCAATTCCCTTTGTAATAAAGGCCCACATTTCATTAGCTTTCTTTATTGCCTGCTGCACTTTCTCATTCACCTTCAGCGACTGATGAACAAGGACTCCTAGATCTCTTTGTATTTCTCCCTTACCTAACTCTACACCGTTCAGATAATAATCTGCCTTCCTGTTCTTACTCCCAAAGTGGATAACCTCACACTTATTCACATTAAACATCATCTGCGAATAAGTGTGAGGTTATCCACTTTGGGAGTAAGTGATCTTTGTATTATGTTCATGATCTCAGTCATTGTTTGAAAGATGAGAAGATAAGTAATGTGATGGGTAGCGTCCAAGTAGCAATGAATGTGAAGATTGATACCCTCGGGGTTTACCTGTGGAGAGACTGAACATAATTGTCGAGCGCAAGGTTGAACGTCACAATAGGCATCTTCAATTTCTCTTTTCTGGGCGCAGGGAACAATGCACAAGATGGAAACTCCACTTACACGGTGAGGGAATTATTTGCGTCAATCCCTTTTAGATGTAATTGTTTCCTCTTCACACAGTAAGAAACAGACCCTGAAGTGAGACATTCGACAGCGAGAATGACGTCGAAGAGGCGGCAATGGGGGCGGCAGAAATGGCGGATGAACTCATGAAGTATCATGTGTTAGTTTGCACTGTGGAGCACAGCCTGATCCCTCTGTCCCACGGTCTTTCCGAGCCGGTCCTTTTCGGTGTTCTTTCAATTCTCCTCTATCACAGACTGCGTTTGTTATTAACTTTTGCTAATCACAATGATTTACTTCCGTTTAACAGGGACTGGTTCTGGGCGATCGATCTGTTTACGGTGATCTGAAGAGGTAAGTGAGCAGAACACGAGGCTGTCGATGTAAAATGTGACTTGCAAAGGGAACATGTCCATTATTGTCAAGCCGATGAGTTGAGCAGAGTCCCGGCTGTGAGTGATTCCAAGTTACCAGTGATTAACAGATGAGAGACATGTAACACTGTGGGACTGGGGTCAGGCGGCGACGGGCAGCAAGTCATTGTTATTCAGAGGAATAATTGTCCTGGGCCTGTGGCCTTGCGAAACAGATATAATGTCTGCAAATTCTCATTGACACGATCTCTGACACCGAATAAGGAACTATCGCCCGTATTTTGACTCACCAACTTAATTTCCTTCCGGTTGCTAAGAGAGCCAACATGAATTGTTTATTTATTTCCTCAGATGACGTCACTGTTGAATAGAAGAGGACGGTTGGCCGGGAACTCACACATGAGAAGGACAATCCTCGTGGAAGAAACCACCGTTCAAAACGTCTCTCACTTTTTATATACAACCGTTATCCGTGTCTCCGTCATCTCTCTCTTGAGTGTCACATCTTCACTCCGAGACATCACTGAAGGGTGTGACTCATTTTTTTTTTATCGTAGCGGCTTAGTTCTCTCACCGCAACCCAGACTCCTCCAGCCCATGATAGGCAGCCTCACGCTTTCACCAACCTTTGCCCTCTCAACTTTGCTCTGCGTTACGATCTCAATAATCTCATCGTCCACATTATCGGCGGTTCCGTTTCTAAAGACATGTTTCGCTAAGATCTGAAACACAGCAGTGTGTGACTCTCAACCTTCAGACTAGCCTCGATCTTCTCTTGTCCGCGAGACTGGTGCAGCGGCTGAAACGGTCACGTGACAATAATTCCAATGATTCCGTCCTTCCTGTCCCGGCTCTTCGTATCAGCAAGTTATAAGAATTAACTCACTGAATACTGAGCGATATGATGTGAGTATCGTCTTATCCAGCAACCAGATTTTTATCCGTGACATCTAGCCCTATTTGTTCTGGGATCATTCTCCAAGGTTCAAAGTTTCAAAGGTACAATCTAATGTCAGAAAATTGTGGGCAATATACATCCTGAAATGCTTTTTCTTCGCAACCATGCGGGAAAACAGAGGAGTGCCCCAAAGAATGAAGAAGAGTTGAAAGTTAGAACCCCAAATTCCCCCCCCAGCTCCCCCTCCCGCGCGTAGGCGGCAGCGAGCAACAATCCCCTCTCCCCCTCCCCACCGGCAAAAACAAAAACATCGGCGCCGCCGCCGAGCACTCCAGCGTGAGCAAAGCGACAGCAAAGACACAGACCTGCGGTTACCCCGAAGACTTCGCGTCTCCATCATGATTTTACCACTTTCTGTAGCTTCTTTCGTTCCTCCGCAGTTGCCAACCTCCACCCCCCCACCCCACCACCCCCGCCATAGCGCACACCCTGTCCGAATGCTCCCCACGGTACATCCGTGGACGTTTTCCAGTGTTTTAGGTGACAAACCAAATGTCCACAAACTCCTCATGAAATACTGCCGCATCAATGTGTTGGGACCAGGTCAGATCCGCAGACATCTTGACGCACAGGAATTTGAAACTGATCCCTCTGTGTGACTCGGCTCCTGGCCCCTCGTCCCTCCTGCCCTCTCTGAAGTCGGCAATCAGCTCTTTGGTCTCACGGACAATGACGGCAGGGTTGCTGCTGTGACACCTCCCAACCAGCTGATCCATCTCGCTCCTGTGCGCCCTCTCACCTACATCCGAGATTCTGCCAACAATAGCTGTACCATCAGCAAATATAAATGGCAACTGAGCTGTGCTTAGCCGCAAGTGATGGGTGTAGAGAGAGGAGAGCAGTGGGCTGAGCACACACCCCTGTGATGCGCCAGGGTTTATTGCTGGTGAGGGGCATATGGACCCCCGAATCCGGAGGACCGGTGAACTACTCTTCGTCCGGCCGCTACCCTGTGACACGTGTGGAATGGCTGACCCTACCAGGAGCAGGAGACAAGGCCCTGACTCCAGCGACGTAAACTCCCCCCCCCGTCTCAATGGGGGGTTGTGGTCCTCTTGGAGGGCCTTTGATGATGTTGTCTGCTTCACCGAGGCAGCAGGAATTGTAATACCACATCACCATAAGATCCAGGAGCAGAATTCGGCCATTGGGCCCATCGAGTCCGTTCCGCCATTTCATCCATCACGGCTGATCCATTTTCCCTCTCAGCCCCAGCCTCCTGCCCTCTCTCCGTATCGCTTCATGCCCTGACCATGTCGGCTGCCTGCTCCCATTGAACGAGCCGGTGTCGCCACGGGAATCTTTCCCGTGTATTTTGCTGCGTTGATTTTACCCGCTACCTTCACAAGCCTTCCAGGCCCTGCCGCAGTGAAGCATCCCCACGGCGTGACGCAGCCACCACCGTGCTTCACCGTAGGGATGTTGTGCTTTTGATGATATGTCTTGTTTGGCTTACGTCAAGCGTAGGATTTTCTCGGATGGCCAAAAAGGCTTATTCTGGTTTCATCAGATCGGAGAAACATCTTCCAGCTGACATCAGAGTTTCCCACATGCCTCCTGGCAATCTCTAGCCGAGATTCCATGTGGGTTCTTGTCAACAGCGGCTTTCTCTTTGTCACTCTCCCATAAAGCTGCGACCGGTGAGGCACCCGGGCAACCGTTGTTGTATGCCCAGTCTCTCCCACCCCGGATACCGGAGCTTGTAACTCCTCCAGAGTTGTCATGGGTCTCTTGGTGGCCTCTCTCACTCGTCCCGCTCTGGCATGGTCACTCAGTGTTTGCAAGCAGCCTGCTCGAAGCAGATTTACAGCCGTGCCATATTCTTTCCATTTCTTAATGATTGACTTCATTGTCCTTCAAGGGGTATTCAGTGACCTGGACGTTTTCATGCTTCAATCTCCTGACTGGTGATTTTCAATCACCTTTTTGAGGTGTTGCTCCGAGTGTTCTTCTGTGTTCACGGTGGAGTTTTTGCCTGGATCCTGATCAACAGCAGCCGGACTTTCCAGATACAGATACAATTGATTTTACTAGAATCAATTGAAGCACTTTTCACTGAACAGGCTAATCTCAAATTAACTCATCATGTGACTTCAAAAACCAATTGGCTGCACCTGTGATGATTTGGTGGTGGGAAAGTACTGAATATATAAGAAATCAATTATTTTGTGTTTTATATTGGTAATTAATTCAGATCACTTTGCAGAGGTTTGTTTTCACTTTGATACGAAAGAGTCTTTTTCTGTTGATTTGTATCATTACAGACGAGTTCAATCCGCTGTGATTGAACGTTGTACAGCAATAAAACATGAAACTCCTCCAAGGCGGGTGAATTCTTTTTACAGACACTGCTGTTCGTCAATTTTGCATTTTTTTCTCATCAGATAGAATTAAACCTGTAGCAATTCGTTGTCAAAGGCACGTCATGTCTTACCAGCCTGATTTTTTTTTTCTGAGGATGTGACTAAACACATTGATGAAGGAAGAACAGTAGATGTACTATTTCACCAAGGCATTTGATAAGGTACCACTTGCAAGGCCAATTGAGAACGTAAGGGTGCATGGGATCTAAGGGGACATTGCTTTGTGGCTCCAGAACTGGCTTACCCACAGAAGGCAAAGAGAGGTTGTAGACGGGTCATATTCTGCATGGAGGTCGGTGATTTTTATTCATGACCTGGATGAGGAAGTAGAGGGATGGGTGAGTAAATTTTCTGATGACACCTTTAATAGGTTGAGGGTGTTGTGCATAGTGTGGAGGGCTGTCAGAAGTTACAGCGGGACATTACTAGGATGCCAAACTGGGCTGAGAAGTGGCAAATGGATTCAACCCAGATAGGTGTGAGGTGGTTCATTTTCGTAGGTCAAGTATGATGGCAGAATATAGCATTACTGGTAAGACTCTTGGCAGTGTGGAGGATCAGAGGGATATTGGGTTCCGAGCCCACAGGACACTCAAAGTATTTTAACTCAGTGGTTAAGAAGGCATACGGTGAATTGGCCTTCATCAATCGTGGGACTGAGTTTAGGAGCCGAGAGGTAATATTGCAGCTATATAGGACCCTTCAACCGTCTCAGGTTTCTTCCACCGTCTGAGGAGAATGAAGCACCACACAGCCGATATTTACAGACCAGGTAAAATCCTCGGTGATGTTTACATCAATAGTGGTGAGCATGTCTCCATTCCTCCTGTAGTTCACAGCCAGCTTCTTCCCTTCTGCGACATTGAGGAAGAGGTTGTTTTAGAAACATAGAAACATAGAAAACCTACAGCACAATATATAAGGATGTAATGTTTCCTGAAATATCCGAGTGAGAGAAATTCCCCCAGACCCACAGTTTTAATAACTTTGTTCATCAATCTGTCTGTTTGTGTTCAGAATTGTGGGGAATAAACTGGGAGATTCAGGAGTGAAACTGGTGTCTGCGGCTCTGAGGAACCCGGAGTGTAAAATACAGAAACTGTGGTAAGTACCAGACTGTGGGAGATTGTGTTTACAGTCACTGGGTGTCTGACACTGAACATTAATGTGATCAGTAATTGTGTTACTGATAAACACTGGGGATTTGTACCGTCTCCTTTCTCTCTGTGTCCTTCACCCTCACTCTCTCTCATCTCCAGGCTGGACAATGTCGGTCTCACAGTTTCTAGTGCCGAGGATCTCGTCTCCGCTTTCAATACAAAACCATCACTGACGGAGCTGTGCCTGGCATCAAACTCGCTCCCAGACCGGTCTGTCCCCGCTCTCCGCTGCCTCATACTGACCCTCCCGAGTCTGGAGTGGATCCTATGAGTGTTTGTGTTAATGTTCAATGTGATAAAATATCAGCGGATCCATGGGTTTTCTGGTGATGTTTGTCCGTGAGTGTTGTTGAAACATTAACCCCAGTCCCCTGTTACTGACACTGCAGTGTAATCTGTTTATTTCATCTTTATTCTCCCATCTGTTTCAGACTGACGAGTAATCAATTCAGTGAAACTGGGAAGGAGGAACTGAGGTCTTAGCAGGATACCAGAGCTGGAGATCTTGTGTGACTGTGAACGTCTGAATGTGTGAAAAATCCCCACCCACGGGACCGGGACATTTTGGCCGACTTCCTGGCATTCCCTTTAATGGCCGCCTTCCCCTTTAAGGGCCACGCTTCAGGTCATTCCCAACTTCTGAAACGACGCCGGCTCCAGCCGAGCCCTCTGTGACGTCAGAGGCGGCCCCGCACCCACGTGACTCCGCCGCCTGTCTGGTGACGCTGCATCCGCCGTGCTGTTTGCTCTCGGGAGATCAGGCGGAATTTCACACACAGGAAGAGCCCGGGGGGCCGGTGCTCCGACTGAGAAACCAGGATCCGGTTGTGGGATTATCCGGGGAGAGAATCTTTTTGCGCACTTTGGGCAGAGGACGCTGCATTCGACAGTCTGGGCAAAATATAATGACGTTAAATTGGCAAATCCCTCGGCAGTGACCCTGGATCTGCAGCGATCTCGGTCACGGCCCTGAAGTGTGATTTTCTAACCGCCGGTTCCCGGATGCGGAGTGACGGTGAGAAACGGGACTGAGGATTCAACCTGTCATTCGTTGTCGCCGGTCAGTTAATTGTGTGTGACTGTGGGGGAATCGGGGGCAGCTTATTCATTCCCGCGCGTCCACGTGCACACTTTGCTCCCTCGCCCACTCTCCTTGCCCGCCTCATCCCAGCGCTTCTGTGCGCCGACCCTCCGCTTTCATCCCGATCCCTCCATGTTCCACCTGTACATCTCTAAAACTCCCTACTGCATCTGTCTCAACCGGCATCCCCTGCAGTGAATCCGAGGCATCCACCGCAGTCTGTGTTGAAAAAATACACAAACTCTCACGTCTCCTTTGAATTATTCCATTTTATCTTAAATTCCTGGCCCCTGCTATTTGACATTGCAAAAATATACCCTCCGTCCACTCTAGGTGTGCCTAATAACCCTCTATTAGATCAACCGACAGCCTCCAAGCTTGCCCTAAGCTCTCGTTATAGCACATGCACTTTGATCCAAGGCTGTATCCTGCTAAATTTCGTCTGCATCCTCCGCAAAGTCGCGACATCTTTCCTGCATCTCCTCCTTCCGCAGCCGGGCTTGGGACCGTCCATGACGGAATTGTTTAAAATCAGCTCCTGAACAGCGACGGCGCCTGGGCCCTCAGATGAGAAGTCCAGTGGTCCGCGGTGTGAGCTCACCTATCTCTGCAAAAACAACGGACTCGAGCGCCACCCACTGGCCGAACGGCAATGGTGCGTCTGCAATCGAAGTCCAGAGCGCCCATCACTGTCAAGCTGGGAGAGCAATTAGCGTACTGGTCTTGACCGCAAGAAACCGAGCGTTTGATGCTTTCCTTTACCTGTAAACTCTGTTCGCATGAATGTTTGGGAATTATCGACCTACTTCAGAGTCTGTCTCTCCGCGCTTGGCCATATTCGAAGGAAGAGACAGGTGACGTCATTTTTAAAGCTCTGACCTGAGAATCACCTTTCTGAGATAGCGGCCCCATCCGGATTTCAGCCCACACCGGTTAGTCTCCCGATACAGTGACACCATCCGAACTCCGAGGAACTGCAGGCCAGTCTTGATATGTGCACTACTGCGACCCCTAGCGGGTCAAGCGAGGATGACAGTGATAAAACAAAAAGACCGACAAATATGCCATACAAAGGGAGTGAATTCACCCAGGATTGAAGGCGAAACTGTTGGTGGATTGGTGGATAAATTTTTATCTGGTTGGAGGCCGGTGACTAGTGGTGTGCCTCAGGGATCTGTATTGGGTCCAATGTTGTTTGTCATATACATTAATGATCTGGATGATGAGTTGGTAAATTGGATTAGAAAGTATGTAGATGATTCTCAGATAGGTGGCACTGTGGATAATGAAGTAGGTTTTCAAAGCTTGCAGAGAGATTTAGGCCAGTTAAAAGAGTGGGCTGAAAGATGGCAGATGGAGTTCAATGCTAACAAGTGTGATTTGCTACATTTGGTAGAAATAATCCAAATAGGACATACATGGTAAATGGTAGGGCATTGAAGAATGCAGTAGAACAGAGTGATCTAGGAATAATGTTGCATAGTTCCCTGAAGGTGGAATCTCATGTGTACAGGGTGATGAAGACAGCTGTTGGTATGCTGGCCTTTATAAAACACAACATTGAGTACAGGAGTTGGGATGTAATGTTAAGATTGTACAAGGCATTGATAAGGCCAAATTTGGAGTATTGTGTACAGTTCTGGTCACCGAATTATAGGAAAGATAACAACAAAATAGAGAGAGTACAGAGAAGATTTACTAGAATGTTACCTGAGTTTCACCACCTAAGTTACAGGGAAAGATTGAAGAAGGTAGGTCTTTATTCTTTGGAGCGTAGAAGGTTGAGGGGGGACTTGATAGAGGTATTCACAATTATGATGGGGATAGATCGAGCTGACGTGGATAGGCTTTTTCCATTGAGAGTAGGGGAGATTCAAACAAGAGGACATGATTTGAAACTTAAGGGGTAAAAGTTTAAGGGTAACACGAGGGGGAATTTCTTTACTCAGAGAGTGGTAGCTGTGTGGAACGAACTTCCAGTAGAAGTGGTAGAGGCAGGTTCGGTATTATCATTTAAAGTTAAATTGGATAGATATATGGACAGGAAAGGAATGGAGGGTTATGGGCTGAGTGCGGGTCGGTGGGACTAGCAGAGAGTAAGCGTTCGGCACGGTCTAGAAGGGCCGAGATGCCTGTTTCCATGCTGTAATTGTTATATGGTTATCAATATTGTTATTCAATGCATTAACAAGCTAACACCATTGGTGGCAGTTCCAACAACAATTGATCAGTTGATTGGCCATCTCCTGAGAGACATTCAGTGCTCAGCCGACTCTGTGACTGTTAATGAAGAAGAACTGAAAGTGTTTCAAACATTAAAAACTTCATTGTCTGCACCTGCATTACGATTCACTGCTACAAATAAACCATTTATCCGAGATGTTAACGATAAACACAAGATGGAAGTCACACAGGAAAATATAGTCTAAGATCCTGTGTCCATGTATGTTGTAGAAATCTACAGTCTAACACAATATAGCTTGACATCTCCCTGAACGAACACTAGGGGGCAGCATCAACCCCTTCTTCGACGCCGAATCAGATATTCTGCCGAGGTCGCGCACCAAATCTTCTGCAGTTTCTTCTTCTGCCAGAGATTTCATTCTGCACAATGATGGTCCCTCAATGATTGAAAGAGTAATTTCAATGGCTGGAGTATGCTGTTGCTTCCGGATGTGAAATACTGATTTCAGGAAATAGGGTTCCCGTTACCTCAGTGCAACGGGCAGAACTAAAGACTCGGTAGGAACCCCAATAAAGAATGGCCAACCAGTACAAGAATTCATAAATGGCACCAAAGTGCCGGCAGATATTGCTGTTCTAAGATTTAAAAGCCACTCCGAAAGAATACAATGGAGAGACGTGAAAATGCCTCCGCGAGTGAGGTTGAGATGTGTAGCACGGGAAGGGGTAAACGATAAAAGAAGTTAAAAAGGCGAACGATTCAAAGAAGTTCCGAGAGCGTATGTGGTGAACCCGAAGACTGAAACTATGGAAAGGAAGTTCAACTCTGTGTCGCGGACCCACATGCAAGTTATTTGAGCGAAGCGTGTTCAATGCTGTAAGCAGGAAAACTGGCTCTGGATGGAGAATGTTGGGGTTAATTTCGCCCCCTTTTCCCACTAGCCCAGCCCGCACCTCCCAATACCCCACCCCGTGCTTCCGCAGACTCCACTTTCTCCACTCCTCCTACCGACCCGGCCCCCTCCACTCCGAATGACCCCACCGCTCTCCGCACTCTGACCCCGCCCCTATTTCCACCGACCTTTCGCTCTTCACCTACTGACCGAGCCCTCTCCGCCGCGATCTGGGCCACTTCCCGTAATGATCTGCGCCCCATTCCGTACCCTTCCGATCCAGTTCACTGCTCCCACTGGCAGATCTGAGAAGTCCAGTGGTCCGCGGTGTGAGCTCGACTATCTCTGCAAAAACAACAGACTCGAGCGCCACCCACTGGCCGAACAGTGATGGTGCGTCTGCAATCGAAGTCCAGAGCGTCCATCACTGTCAGGCTGGGAAAGAAATTAGCGGATTGGTCTTCACCGCAAGAAACATAATCAGGTATATTATCACCGACATGTGTCGTGAAATTTGTTAACATAGCCGCAGCAGTTCAATGCATTAATATATAACCATATAACCATATAACAATCACAGCACGGAAACAGGCCATTCCGGCCCTCCTAGTCCGTGCCGAACTCTTAATCTCACCTAGTCCCACCTACCCGCACTCAGCCCATAACCCTCCACTCCTTTCCTGTCCATATACCTATCCAATTTTACCTTAAATGACACAACTGAACTGGCCTCTACTACTTCTACAGGAAGCTCATTCCACACAGCTATCACTCTCTGAGTAAAGAAATACCCCCTTGTGTTTCCCTTAAACCTTTGCACCCTAACTCTCAAATCATGTCCTCTCGTTTGAATCTCCCCTACTCTCAATGGAAACAGCCTATTCACGTCAACTCTTTCTATCCCTTTCAACATTTTAAATACCTCGATCAAATCCCCCCTCAACCTTCTACGCTCCAATGAATAGAAACCTAACTTGTTCAACCTTTCTCTGTAACTTAAGTGCTGAAACCCAGGTAACATCCTAGTAAATCGTCTCTGCACTCTCTCTAATTTATTGATAACTTTCCTATAATTCGGTGACCAGAACTGTACACAATATTCCAAATTTGGCCTTACCAATGCCTTGTACAATTTTAACATTACATCCCAACTTCTGTACGCAATGCTCTGATTTATAAAGGCCAGCGTTCCAAAAGCCTTCTTCACCACCCTATCTACATGAGACTCCACCTTCAGGGAACTATGCACTGTTATTCCTAGATCTCTCTGTTCCACTGCATTCCCCAATGCCCTACCATTTACCCTGTATGTTCTATTTGGATTATTCCTGCCAAAATGTAGAACCTCAAACTTCTCAGCATTAAACTCCATCTGCCAACGTTCAGCCCATTCTTCTAACCGTCATAAATCTCCCTGCAAGCTTTGAAAACCCACCTCATTATCCACAACACCTCCTACCTTAGTATCATCAGCATACTTACTAATCCAATTTACCACCCCATCATCCAGATCATTTATGTATATTACAAACAACATTGGGCCCAAAACAGATCCCTGAGGCACCCCGCTAGTCAACGGCCTCCATCCCTATAAACAATTATCCAGCACTACTCTCTGGCATCTCCCATCTAGCCACTGTTGAATCCATTTAATTACTCCAGCATTAATACCTAACGACTGAACCTTCTTAACTAACCTTCCATGTGGAACTTTGTCAAAGGCCTTGCTGAAGTCCATATAGACTACATCCACTGCCTTACCCTCGTCAACATTCCTCGTAACTACTTCAAAAATTTCAATAAGGTTTGTCAAACATGACCTTCCACGCACAAATCCATGCTGGCTACTCCTAATCAGATCCTGTCTATCCAGATAATTATAAATACTATCTCTAAGAATACTTTCCATTAATTTACCCACCACTGATGTCAAACTGACAGGTCTATAATTGCCAGGCTTACTTCTAGAACCCTTTTTAAACAATGGAACCACATGAGCAATACGCCAATCCTCCGGCACAATCCCCGTTTCTAATGACATCTGAAAGATCTCCGTCAGAGCTCCTGCTATCTCTACACAAACTTCCCTCAAGGTCCTGGGGAATATCCGATCAGGACCCGGAGATTTATCCACTTTTAAATTTCTTAAAAGCGCCAGTACTTCCACCTCTTTAATTGTCATAGGTTCCATAACTTCCTTACTTGTTTCCCACACCTTACACAATTCAATATCCTTCTTCTGAGTGAATACCAAAGAGAAGAAATCGTTCAAAATCTCTCCCATCTCCCTCGGCTCCACACATAGTTGACCACCCTGATTCTCTAAGGGACCAATTTTATCCCTCACTATCCTCTTGCTTTTAATATAACTGTAGAAGCCTTTCGGATTTACTTCCACCATATTTGCCAAACCAAACTCGTAACTTCTTTTAGCTTTTCTAATCTCTTTCTTAAGTTTCCTTTTACATTCTTTATATTCCTCGAGCAATTCCTTTACTCCATGCTGCCTATATCTATTGTAGACATCCCTCTTTTTTCGAACCAAGTTTCTAATATCCCTTGAAAACCATGGCGTTTTCAAACCTTTAACCTTTCCTTTCAACCGAACAGGAACATAAAGATTCTGTACCCTCATAATTTCACCCTTAAATGACCTCCATTCTCTATTACATCCTTCCCATAAAACAATTTGACCCAATCCACTCTCTCGAAATCCCTGCGCATCTCCTCAAATTTAGCCTTTCTCCAATCAAAAATCTCAACTCTAGGTCCAGTCCTGTCCTTCTCCATAATTATATTGAAGCTAATGCTATTGTGATCACTGGACCCGAAGTGCTCCCCAACACATACATCTTTCAGCTGACCTATCGCATTCCCTAACAGGAGATCCAACACTGTCCCATCTCTAGTCGGTACTTCTATGTATTGTTGCAAAAAACTATCCTGCACACATTTCACAAACTCTAAACCATCCAGCCCTTTTACAGAATGAGCTTCCCAATCTATGTGTGGAAAATTATAATCTCCCACACTCACCACCTTGTGTTTACTACAAATATCTGCTATCTCCTTACACATTTGCTCTTCCAATATAGAAGGGGAAATCAATCAATTACAGATAATGTATATTGAATAGATTAAAAATCGTGCAAAATCAAAAATAATATATATTGAAAAAGTGAGATAATGTTCACGGGGTCAATGTCCATTTAGGAAACGGATGGCAGAAGTGAAGAAGCGTCCATGGCGGAGTTGTTTAAAATCAGCGGTGAACAGCGTCGCCGCCTGGAGAGTCAGACTGGAAGTCCAGTGCTTCGCCTTGTGAGCGATCCCAGAACTGCAAACGCAACGGAGTAGAGCGCCACCCACTGGCAGAACAGCGGTAGTGCGCTGCAGCGGAAGTCCCGGGCGTTGTTCGCTGTTTGACCTGCCACGGGTGAGGAAAGCAATTAGCGGACTGGTCTTAATTGCCAGAGAGTTGGTGTTTACAAACAGGAACGTAAAACTATACTTCTACTTGTTGAGGCCACTCTTTGAGTACTGAGCACAGTTCTGGTCCCTCTTTTCGAAAAGAAAATGAGGTAGTGACTGTTACAATCACGGATTCGGCAGCGCAGCGGGTTCGGCAAATGCGCTCGTGATATTGTTCGTGAACCCCTCAGGCTCGGCCAGCACGTGCTCGACTGGGGGAAGACAGCAACTGAGAAATCTCGTTTCTGTGTATCATCGAATTATTATTTCATTGCGATGGTATTTAACGCCATTCTTTCCGTTGTGGTGCTTGCCGAGGCTTGAACAAAGCACAACAACGTTTCGCTGCCGGTTCCGTTCGGCCTTGCCTGAGAAATTGGACGTTCGACTCAACTGACGCTGAAGGCTAGCGGTATTCGTTTGATAATTAGTTACTCCTCTCAGCCGCAGTGATGGCACCGTTTTCCATTGGAGAGTTTTAGTTAACCGCCCAGTTTGGCCGAGCGTTTAATGCTTTCCTTTCCCTCTGAACTCCGTTTGCATGAAAGTTTGGGAACTTTCGTCCCACTTCAGATTCTCTGTCTCCGCGCTTGGCCATATGCGAACAAAGTGACCGCTGACGCCATTTTTTAAGCTCTGGCCTGAGAATCGTCTTTCTGAGATAGCGGCCCCTTCCGGATTTCAACCCACACCGGTTAGTCTCCCGATACAGTGACACCATCGGTACTCCCAGGAACTGCAGGCCAGCCATGATATGAGCACTACTGCGACCCCTAGCGACTCAAGCGAGGATGACAGCGATAAAACAATAAGACCGACAAATATGCCGTATAAAGGAAATAAATACACCCGGGATTGAAGCTGAAACTCTTGTTAATCAATGCATTAACAACCTAACACCAATGGTAGCAGTTCAAACAATAATTGGTCAGGTTATTGGGAATCTCCTGAGAAACATTCAGTGCTCAGCCGACTCTGTGGCTGTTTAGAAAGAAGAATCTGTTTCAAACATTAAAACCGTCATTGTCTGCACCTGCATTAAGATTCACTGCTACAACTAAACTATTTACCAGAGATTTCTACGATAAACACATGATGGAAGTCACACAGGAAAATATAGTCTGAGACCCTGTGTCCATGTATGTTACAGAAATCTACAGTCTAACAAAATATGGCTTGATATCTCCCTGAACGAACACTAGGGGGCAGCATCATCCCCTCCTTTGACGCCGCATCACAGATTCCCCCGAGGTAGCGCACCAGATCTATGGCAGTTTCCTCTTGTGTCAGAGATTTGATTCTGCACAATGATGGTCCCAAAATTATTGAAAGAGTAATTTCAATGGCTGGAGTGGGCTGTTGTTTCCGGACGCGAGATACTGACATCAGGAAACGTGGTTCCCGTTACCTCAGCGCAACGGGCAGAACTAAAGACTCGGTAGGAACCCCAATCAAGAATGGCCAACCAGTACAAGAATTCATAAATGGCACCAAAGTGCCGGTAGATATTGTTGTTCTAAGATTTAAAAGCCACTCCGAAGGAATACAATGGAGAGACGTGAAAATGCCTCCGCGGGCGAGGTTGAGATGTGTAGCACGGGAAGGGGTAAACGATAAAAGAAGTTAAAAAGGCGAATGATTAAAAGAAGTACCAAGAGCGTATGTGGTGAACCCGAAGACTGAAACCATGGAAAGGAAGTTCAACTCGGTGTCGCGGACGCATATTCAAGTTGTGTGAGCGAAGCATGTTCAATGCTGTAAGCAGGAAAACTGGCTCTGGATGAAGAATAGTGGGGTTAATTTCGCCCCCTTTTCCCACTAGCTCAGCCCGCACCTCCCAATAACCCCACCTCGTGCTTCCGCTGACTCCACTTTCTCCACTCCTCCTACCGACCCCGCCCTCTCCACTCCCAATAACCCACCGATCTCCACTCTGACTCCGCCCCTATTTCCACCGACCTTTTGCTCTTCTCCTACTGAGCCAGCCCTCTCTCACGCGAGCCCGGCCACATCCCCTAATGATCGGCACCCCATTCACTGACTATACTCCGTACCCTTCCGATCCCGTTAACTGCTGCCACTAACAGATCAGAGCGTAAGATATAGAAGCTAAACTGCTCCTTCGCCCACTCTCATTGTCTACCTCATCCAAGCGCTTCTGTGCGTCGACCCTCCGCTTTCATCCCGATCCCTCCATGTTCCATCTAAACATCTCTGAAATTCCCTACTGCATCTGTCGCAACCGGCATCCCCTGCAGTGAATACGAGGCACCCACCGCAGTCTGTGTTGAAAAAGTACACAAACTCTCACATCTCCTTTGAATTATTCCACTTTATCTTAAATTTCTGGCCCCTGCTATTTGACATTGCAACACTGGGAAAAATATGCCCTCCGACCACTCTAGCTGTGCCTCTGATGATCTAATAATCCTCTGTCAGATCAGCCGACAGCCTCCAAACTTGTCCAAACTCTCGTTATAGCACATGCATGTGGATTCAAGGCTGTATCCTGCTAAATTTCTTCTGCATCTTCCCCAACGTAGCGACATCCTTCTTGCATCTCCTCCTTTCGCAGCCGGGCTTGGGACTGTCCATGACGGAGTTGTTTAAAATCAGCTCCTGAACAGCGACGGCGCCTGGGCCTTCAGATGAGAAGTCCAGTGGTCCGCGATGTGACCTCGCCCATCTCTGCAAAAACAACAGACTCGAGCGCCACCCACTGGCCGAACGGCAATGGTGCGTCTGCAATCGAAGTCCAGAGCGCCCATCACTGTCAGGCTGGGAGAGAAATTAGCGGACTGGTCTTCACCGCAAGAGACAGAATAATGTTCATTATCACCGGCATGTGTCGTGAAATTTGTTAACATAGCCGCAGCAGTTCAATGCATTAATATATAGAAGGGGAAATTTATCAATTACAGATGATGTATATTGAATAGATTAAAAATCGTGCAAAATCAAAAATAATATATATTGAACAAGTGAGATAGTGTTCACGGGCTCAATGTCCATTTAGGAAACGGATGGCAGAAGGGAAGAAGCGTTCATGGCGGAGTTGTTTAAAATCAGCGCTGACCAGCGACGCCGCCTGAAGTGTCAGATTGGAAGTCCAGTGCTTCGCCTTGTGAGCGATCACAGAACTGCAAACACAACGGACTACAGCGCCACCCACTGGCAGAACAGCGGTAGTGCGCTGCAGATGAAATCCTGGGCGTTTTTCGCTGTTTGACCTGCCACCACTGAGGAAAATAATTAGCGTGCTGTTCTTAATTGCCAGAGAGTTGGAGTTTAACAACAGGGACGTTAATCTACACTCCTTCTTGTTGAGGCCATTGCTCGAGTACTGAATACAGTTCTGGTCCCTCGTTTCGAAAAGAAAATGAGGTAGTGACTGTTACAGTCACGGAATCGGCAGCGCAGCAGGTCGGGCAACTGCGCTCGTGATATTGTACGTGAACCCCTCAGGGTCGGACAGCACGTGGTCGACTGGGGGAAGACAACAACTGAGAAATCTCGTTTCTGTGTATCATCGAACTATTATTTCATTGCCTTGGTATTTAACACCATTCTTTCCGTTGTGGTGCTTGCCGAGGCTTGAACAAAGCACAGCAACGTTTCGCTGCCGGTTGCGTTCGGCCTTGCCTGAGAAATTGGACGTTCGACTCAAGTGACGCCTGAAGGCTAGCGGTATTCGTTTGATATTTAGTTACTCCTCTCCGCCGCAGTGATGGCATCGTTTTCCATTGGAGAGTTTTAGTTAACCGCCCAGTTTGGCCTAGCGTTTAATGCTTTCCTTTCCCTCTAAACTCTGTTTGCATGAAAGTTTGGGAACTTTCGGCCCACTTCGGATTCTCTCTCTCCGCGCTTGGCCAGATGCGAAGGAAGTGACAGCTGACGCCATTTTTTAAGCTCTGGCCTGAGAATCGCCTTTCTGAGATAGCGGACCCTTCCGGATTTCAATCCACACCGGTTAGTCTCCCGATACAGTGACACCATCGGTACTCCCAGGAACTGCAGGCCAGCCATGATATGAGCACTACTGCGACCCCTAGCGACTCAAGCGAGGATGACAGCGATAAAACAATAAGACCGACAAATATGCCGTATAAAGGAAATAAATACACCCGGGATTGAAGCTGAAACTCTTGTTAATCAATGCATTAACAACCTAACACCAATGGTAGCAGTTCCAACAATAATTGGTCAGGTGATTGGGAATCTCCTGAGAAACATTCAGTGCTCAGCCGACTCTGTGGCTGTTTAGAAAGAAGAATCTGTTTCAGACATTAAAACCGTCAATGGCTGCACCTGCATTAAGATTCACTGCTACAACTAAACCATTTACCAGAGATTTCTACGATAAACACATGATGGAAGTCACACAGGAAAATATAGTCTGAGACCCTGTGTCCATGTATATTACAGAAATCTACAGTCTAACAAAATATGGCTTGATATCTCCCTGAACGAACACTAGGGGGCAGCATCATCCCCTCCTTTGACGCCGCATCACAGATTCCCCCGAGGTAGCGCACCAGATCTATGGCAGTTTCCTCTTGTGTCAGAGATTTGATTCTGCACAATGATGGTCCCAAAATTATTGAAAGAGCAATTCCAATGGCTGGAGTGGGCTGTTGTTTCCGGATCTGAAGTACTGACATCAGGAAACATGGTTCCCGTTACCTCAGCGCAACGGGCATAACTAAAGACTCGGTAGGAACCCCAATGAAGAATGGCCAACCAGTACAAGAATTCATAAATGATACCAAAATGCCGGCAGATATTGTTGTTCTACGATTTAAAAGCCTCTCCGAAAGAATACAATGAAGAGACGTGAAAATGCCTCCGCGGGTGAGGTTGAGATGTGTAGCACGGGAAGGGGTAAACGATAAAAGAGGTTAAAAAGGCGAATGATTAAAAGAAGTACCAAGAGCGTATGTGGTGAAACTGAAGACTGAAACTATGGAAAGGAAGTTCAACTCTGTGTCTCGGACACACATACAAGTTATTTGAGTGAAGAATGTTCAATGCTGTAAGCAGGAAAACTGGCTCTGGTTAAGAATAGTGGGGTTAATTTCGTCCCCTTTTCGCACTAGCCCAGCCCGCACCTCCCAATAAACTCACCTCGTGCTTCTGCTGACTCCACTTTCTCCACTCCTCCTGCCGACCCCGCCCTCTCCTGTCCCAATGATTCCACCGCTTTCCGCCCTCTGATCCCGCCCCTATTTCCACCAACCTTTTGCTCTTCACCTACTGACCTATCCCTCTCCCCGGCGAGCTGGGCCACTTCCCCTAATGATCGGCACCCCATTCACTGACTATACTCCGTACCCTTCCGATCCCGTTCACTGCTCCCACTGGCAGATCAGAGCGTAAGATATAGAAGCTAAACTGCTCCCTCGCCCACTCTCATTGTCTACCTCATCCAAGCGCTTCTGTGCGTCGACCCTCCGCTTTCATCCCGATCCCTCCATGTTCCATTTAAACATCTCTGAAATTCCCTACTGCATCTGTATCAACCGGCATCCCCTGCAGTTAATCTGAGGCAGCCACCGCAGTCTGTGTTGAAAAAATACACAAACTCTCACATCTCCTTTGAATTATTCCATTTTATCTTAAATTTCTGACCCCTGCTATTTGACATTGCAACACTGCGAAAAATATACCCACCGACCACTCTAGCTATGCCCCTGATGATCTAATAACCCTCTGTCAGATCAGCCGACAGCCTCACAGCATGTCCAAACTCTCGTTATACCACATGCATGTGGATTCAGGGCTGTATCCTGCTAAATTTCTTCTGCATCCTCCCCAAAGTCGCGACATCCTTCTTGCATCTCCTCCTTTCGCAGCCGGGCTTGGGACCGTCCATGACGGAGTTGTTTAAAATCAGCTCCTGAACAACGACGGCGCCTGGGCCTTCAGATGAGAAGTCCAGTGGTCCGCGGTGTGACCTCGCCCATCTCTGCATAAACAACAGTCTCGAGCGCCACCCACCGGCCGAAAAGTGATGGTGCGTCTGCAATCGAAGGCCTGAGCGCCCATCACTGTCAGGCTGGGAGAGAAATTAGCGCAATTGCGGTCTTCACTGCAAGAGACAGAATCAGGTTTATTATCACCGGCATGTGTCATGAAATTTGTTAACATAGCCGCAGCAGTTCAATGCATTAATATATAGAAGGGGAAATCAATCAATTACAGATAATGTATATTGAATAGATTAAAAATCGTGCAATATCAAAAATAATATATATTGAAAAAGTGAGATAGTGTTCACTGGGTCAATGTCCATTTAGGAAACAGATGGCAGAAGGGAAGAAGCGTCCATAGCGGAGATGTTTAAAATCAGCGGTGAACAGCGTCGCCGCCTGGAGAGTCAGACTGGAAGTCCAGTGCTTCGCCTTGTGAGCGATCCCAGAACTGCAAACACAACGGACTAGAGCGCCAACCACTGGCAGAACAGCGGCAGTACGCTGCAGGTGAAATCCTGGGCTTTTTTCGCTGTTTGACCTGCCACGGGTGAGGAAAGTAATTAGATAGATAGATGATAGATAGATACTTTATTCATCCCCATGGGGAAATTCAACATTTTTCCAATGTCCCATACACTTGTTGTAGCAAAAACTAATTACCTACAATACTTAACTCAGTAATAATATGATATGCATCTAAATCACTAACTCAAAAAGCATTAATAATAGCTTTTAAAAAAAGCTCTTAAGTCCTGGCAGTTGAATTGTAAAGCCTAATGGCATTGGGGAGTATTGACCTCTTCATCCTGTCTGAGGAGCATTGCATCGATAGTAACCTTTCGCTGAAACTGCTTCTCTGTCTCTGGATGGTGCTATGTAGAGGATGTTCAGGGTTTTCCATAATTGACCGTAGCCTACTCAGCGCCCTTCGCTCAGCTACCGATGTTAAACTCTCCAGTACTTTGCCCACGACAGAGCCCGCCTTCCTTACCAGCTTATTAAGACGTGAGGCGTCCCTCTTCTTAATGCTTCCTCCCCAACACGCCACCACAAAGAAGAGGAAGTCCACAAATTAGTGGACTGGTCTTAATTGTCAGAGAGTTGGAGTTTACAAACAGGGACGTAAAACTACACTTCTGCTTGGTGAGGCCACTCCTCGAGTACTGACACAGTTCTGGTCCCTCTTTTCGAAAGGAATATGTGGTAGTGACTTTTACAGTCACGGATTCGGTAGCGCAGCGGGTTCGGCAAATGCGCTCGTGGTATTGTACGTTAACCCCTCAGGCTCGGCCAGCACGTGCTCGACTGGGGGAAGCATCAACCCCTCCTTCGACGCCGCAGCACATATTCTCCCGAGGTAGCGCACCAAATCTATGGCAGTTTCTTCTTCCGCCAGAGATTTTATTCTGCACAATGATGGTGTCTCCATGATTGGAAGAGCAAGTCCAATGGCTGGAGTGGGCTGTTGATTCCCGACGTGAAATAGTGACATCAGGAAACATGGTTACCGCTACCTCAGCGCAACGGGCGGAACAAAAGAATCGGTAGGAACCCCAATCAAGAATGGCCATCCAGTACAAGAATTCATAAATGATACCAAAGTGCCGTCAGATATTGCTGTTATAAGATTTAAAAGCCACTCCGAAAGAATACAATGGAGAGACGTATAAATGCCTCCGCGGGTGAGGTAGAGATGTGTAGCACGGGAAGGGGTAAACGATAAAATAAGTTAAAAATGCGAATGATTATAATAAGTACCGAGAGTGTATGTGGTGAACCCGAAGACAGAAACTATGGAAAGGAAGTTCAACTCTGTGTCGCGGACACACATACAAGTTATTTGAGAGAAGTGTGCTCAATGCTGTAAATGCGCTCGTGATATTGTACGTGAACCCTTCAGGATCGGACAGCACGTGCTCGACTAGGGGAAGACAGCAACTGAGAAATCTCGTTTCTGTGTATCATCGAATTATTATTTCATTGCGATGGTATTTAACACCATTCTTTCCTTTGTGGTGCTTGCCGAGGCCTGAACAAATCACAGCAAATTTTCGCTGCTGGTTGCGTTCGGCCTTGCCCGAGAAATTGGACGTTCGACTCAACTGACGCTGATGGCCAGCGGTATTCGTCTGATATTTAGTTACTCCTCTCAGCCGCAGTGATGGCATCGTTTTCCATTAGAGAGTTTCAGTTAACCGCCCAGTTTGGCCGAGCGTTTAATGCTTTCCTTTCCCTCTAAACTCTGTTCGCATGAAAATTTGGGAACTATCGTCTAACTTCAGATTCTCTCTCTCCGCGCTTGGCAATATTCGAAGGAAGTGACAGGTGACGCCATTTTTTACGCTCTGGCCTGAGAATCATCTCTCTGACATAGCGGCCCCATTAGGATTTACGCCCACACCGGCAAGTCTCCCGATACAGTGACACCATCTGAACTCCGAGGAACTGCAGGCCAGTCATGATATGTGCACTACAGCGACCCCTTGTGATTTAAGTGAGGATGGCAACGAAAAAACAATAAGACCGACTAACATGCCATATGAAGGGAGTGAACTCACCCAGGATTGAAGGAGAAATTATTGTTAATCAATGAATTAACAGGCTAACACCAATGGTGGCAGTTCCAACGACAATTGCTCAGGTGATTGGCAATCTCCTGAGAGACATTCAGTGCTCAGCCGATTCAGTAGCTATTAATGAAGAAGAACTGAAAGTTTTTCAAACATTAAAGTCGCGACTGTCTACTACACCTGCATCAAAATTCACTGCTACAACTAAACCATTTATCCGCGATGTTAAAGATAAACACATGATGGAAGTCACACAGGAAAATATAGTCTGAGACCCTGTGTCCATGTATATTACAGAAATCTACAGTCCACCACAATATCGCTTGCTATCTCCCTGAACGAACACTAGGGGGCAGCATCATCCCCTCCTTTGACGCCGCATCACAGATTCTCCCGAGGTAGCGCAGCAGATCTATTTCCTCTTGTGCCAGAGATTTGCTTCTGCAAAACTGATTGTCCCACAATTTTTGAAAGAGCGATTCCAATGGCTGGAGTGGGCTGTTGTTTCCGGTCGCCAGATACTGACATCAGGAAACATGGTTCCCGTTACCGCAGCGCAACGGGCAGAACTAACGACTCGGTAGGAACTCCAATCAAGAATGGCTAACCAGCACAAGAATTCATAAATGGTACCAAAGTGCCGGCAGATATTGATGTTCTAAGATTTAAAAGCCACTCCGAAAGAATACAATGGAGAGACGTGAAAATGCCTCCGCGGGTGAGGTTGAGATGTGTAGCACTGGAAGGGTTAAACGATAAAAGAAGTTAAAAAGGCGAATGATTAAAAGAAGTACCGAGAGTGTATGTGGTGAAACCGAAGACTGAAACTATGGAAAGGAAGTTCAACTCTGTGTCGCGGACACACATACAAGTTATTTGAGCGAAGCGTGTTCAATGCTGTAAGCAGGAAAACTGGCTCTGGATGGAGAATGGTGGGGTTAATTTCGCCCCCTTTTCCCACTAGCCCAGCCCGCACCTCCCAATAACCCCACCCCGTGCTTCCGCTGACTTCACCTACTCCACTCCTCCTGCCGACCCCGCCGTCTCCACTCCCAATGACCCCACCGCTCTCCGCCCTCTGACCCCGCCCCTATTTCCACCGACCTTTTGCTCTTCACCTACTGACCTAGCCCTCTCCCCCGCGAGCTGGGCCACTTCCCGTAATGATCTGCGCCCCATTCCGTACCCTTCCGATCCCGTTCACTGCTCCCACTGGCAGATCAGAGCGTAAGATATAGAAGCTAAATTGCTCCCTCCCCATTCTCCTTGTCCACCTCATCCAAGCGCTTCTCGGCGTCGACCCTCCGCTTTAATCCCGATCCCTCCAGGTTCCATCTAAACATCTCTGAAATTCCCTACTGCATTTGTCTCAACCGGCATCCCCTGCAGTGAATACGAGGCGACCACCACAGTCTGTGTTGGGACTGTCCATGACGGAGTTGTTTAAAATCAGTTCCTGAACAGCGACGGCGCCTGGGCCCACAGATGAGAAGTCCGCTCTCGGTTGTCCTTTTCATTATTAGCCTTTTAACTTCTTTTACCGATTACCCCTTCGCGTGCTACACATCTCAACCTCATTCGCGGAGGCATTTTCACGTGTTCCGCCGTGTGAGGTCGCCCATCTCTGCAAAAACAACGGACTCCAGCGCCACCCTCTGGCTGGACAGCGATGGTGCGTCTGCAATAGAACTCTTGGAGCGCCCATCACTGTCAGGCTGGGAGAGAAATTAGCGGACTGGTCTTCACCGCAAGAAACAGAATCGGGTTTATTATCACCTGCATGTGTCGTGAAATTTGTTAACATTGCTGCAGCAGTTCAATGCAATAATATATAGAACGGAAAATCAATCAATTACAGTATATGTATACTGAATAGATTAAAAATCGTGCAATATCAGAAATAATATATATCGAAAAAGTGAGATAGTGTTCACGGGGTCAATGTCCATTTAGGAAACGGATGGCAGAAGGGAAGAAGCGTCCATGGCGGAGTTGTTTAAAATCAGCGCTGAACAGCGACGCCGCCCGGTGAGTCAGATTGGAAGTCCAATGCTTCGCCTTGTGAGCGAACTCAGAACTGCAAACGCAACGGAGTAGAGCGCCACCAACTGGCAGAACAGCGGTAGTGCGCTGCAGATGAAATCCTGGGCGTTTTTCGCTGTTTGTCCTGCCACCGCTGAGGAAAACAATCAGCGTGCTGTTCATAATTGCCAGAGAGTTGGAGTTTAACAACAGGAACGTAAAACTACACTTCTACTTGGTGAGGCCACTCCTCGAGTACTGAGCACAGTTCTAGTCCCTCTTTTCGAAAAGAATATGACGTAGTGACTGTTACAGTCACGGATTCGGCAGCGCAGCGGTTCGGCAAATGCGCTCGTGATTATTGTACGTGAACCCCTCAGGCTCGGCCAGCACGTGCTCGACTGGGGGAAGACAGCAACTGAGAAATCTCGTTTCTGTGTATCATCGAATTATTATTTCATTGCGATGGTATTTAACATCATTCTTTACGTTGTGGTGCTTGCCGAGGCTTGAACAAAGCACAGCAACGTTTCGCTGCCGGTTGCGTTCGGCCTTGCCTGAGAAATTGGACGTTCGACTCAACTGACGCTGAAGGCTAGCGGTATTCGTTTGATATTTAGTTACTCCTCTCAGCCGCAGTGATGGCATCGTTTTCCATTGGAGAGTTTCAGAAAACCGCCCAGTTTGGCCGAGCGTTTAATGCTTTCCTTTCCCTCTAAACTCTGTTCGCATGAATGTTTGGAAACTATCGAACTACTTCAGATTCTCTCTCTCTGCGTTTGGCCATATTCGAAGGAAGTGACAGGTGACGCAATTTTTTAAGCTCTGGCCTGAGAATCGCCTGTCTGAGATAACGGCCCCATCCGGATTTCCGCCCGCACCGGTTAGTCTCCCGATAGAGTGACACCATCCGAACTCCGAGAAATTGCAGGCTATTCATGATATGTGCACTACTGCGACCCCTAGCGCGTCAAGCGAAGATGACAGCGATAAAACAATAAGACGGACAAATATGCCGTATGAAGGGAATGAACTCACCCAGGACTGAAGGTGAAACTGTTGGTGGTTTGGTGGATAACTGTTTGCCAGTTTGGAGGCCGGTAACTAGTGGCGTGCCTCAGGGATCTGTATTGGGTCCAATGTTGTTTGTCATATACATTACTGATCTGAATGATGGGGTGGTAAATTGGATTAGTAAGTATGCAGATGATACTAAGGTAGGAGGCGTTGTGGATAATGAAGTAGGTTTTCAAAGCTTGCAGAGAGATTTAGGCCAGTCAGAAGAGTGGGCTGAATGTTGGCAGATGGAGTTTAATGCTGATAAGTGTGACGTGATACATTTTGTTAGGAATAATCCAAATAGGACAAACATGGTAAATGTTAGGGCATTGAAGAATGAAGAAGAACAGAGTGATCTAGGAAGAATGAAGAAGAACAGAGTGATCTAGGAAGAATGAAGAAGAACAGAGTGATCTATGAATAATGGTGCATAGTGGACAGGGTGATGAAGAAAGCCGTCGGTATGCTGTCCTTTATAAATCAGAGTATTAAGTATAGGAGTTGGGATGTAATGTTAATATAATACAAGGCATTGGTAACGCCAAATTTGGAGTATTGTGTACAGTTCTGGTCACCGAATTATAGGAAAGATAACAACAACATTGAAAAAGTACAGAGAAGATTTACAAGAATGTTACCTGGGTTTCACCACCTAAGTTACAGGGAAGGGCTGAACAAGATAGGTCTTTATTCTTTGGAGCGTAGAAGGTTGATGGGGGATTTGATAGAGGTATTTACAATTATGAGGGTGATATGATAGAGTTGGAGTGGATAGGCTTTTTCCATTGAGAGTAGGGGAGTTTCAAACAAGAGGACATGAGTTGAGAGTTAGGGAGCAAAAGTTTAAGGGTAACACAAGGGGGTACTTCTGTACTCAGAGAGTGGTAGCCGTGCGGAACGAGATTCCAATAGAAGTGGTAGAGGCAGGTTCGGTATTGTCATTTAACGTAAGATTAGATAGGTTTATGGACAGGAAAGGAATGGAGGGTTATGGGCTGAATGCAGGTCGGTGCGACTAGGTGAGAATAAGCTTTCGGCACGGCCTAGAAGGGCCGAGATGTCCTGTTTCAGTGCTGAAATTGTTAAATGATTAGCACAGGAAGGGGTAAACGATAAAAGAAGTTAAAAAGGCGAACGATTAAAAGAAGTACCAAGAGCGAATGTGGTGAACCCGAAGACTGAAACTATGGAAAGGAAGTTCAACTCTGTGTCGCGGACACACATACAAGTTATTTGAGAGAAGCGTGATCAATGTTGTAAGCAGGAAAACTGGCTCTGGATGGAGAATGGTGGGGTTAATTTCACCCCATTTTCCCACTGGCCCAGCCCGCACCTCCCAATAACCCCACCCCGTGCTCCCCCCCGACCCCACCCTCTCCACTCCTCCTACCGACCCCGCCCTTTCCACTCCCAGTGACTCCACCGCTCTCCACTCTCTGACCCGCCCTTATTTTCACCGAACTTTCGCTCTTCTCCTACTGAGCCAGCCCTCTCCCACGCGAGCCCGGCCACATCCCCTAATGATCGGCACCCCATTCACTGACTATACTCCGTACCCTTCCGATCCCGTACACTGCTCCCACTGGCAGATCAGAGCGTAAGATATAGAAGGTAAATTTCTCCCTCGCCCAATCTCCTTGCCCGCCTCAGCCAAGCGCTTCTGTGCGTCGACCCTCCGCTTTCATCCCGATTCCTCCATGTTCCATCTAAACATCTCTGAAATTCCCTACTGCATCTGTCGCAACCGGCATCCCCTGCAGTGAATACGAGGCACCCACCGCAGTCTGTGTTGAAAAAGTACACAAACTCTCACATCTCCTTTGAATTATTCCATTTTATCTTAAATTTCTGACCCCTGCTATTTGACATTGCAACACTGGGAACAATATACCCTCTGACCACTCTAGCTGTGCCTCTGAGGATCTAATAATCCTCTGTCAGATCAGCCGACAACCTCCAAGCTTGTCCAAACTCTCTTTATAGCACATGCATGTGGAAACAAGGCTGTATCCTGCTAAATTACTTCTGCATCCTCCCCAAAGTCGCGACATCCTTCTTGCATATCCTCCTTTCCCAGCCGGGCTTGGGACCGTCCATGACGGAGTTGTTTATAATCAGCTCCTGAACAGCGACGACACCTGGGCCTTCAGATGAGAAGTCCAGTGGTCCGCGGTGTGAGCTCGCCCATCTCTGCAAAAACAACAGACTCGAGCGCCACCCACTGGCCGAACGGAGATGGTGCGCCTGCAATTGAAGTCCTGAGCGCCCATCACTGTCAGGCTGGGAGAGAAATTAGCGGACTGGTCTTCACCGCAAGAGACAGAATAATGTTCATTATCACCGGCATGTGTCGTGAAATTTGTTAACATAGCCGCAGCAGTTCAATGCATTAATATATAGAAGGGGAAATTTATCAATTACAGATGATGTATATTGAATAGATTAAAAATCGTGCAAAATCAAAAATAATATATATTGAACAAGTGAGATAGTGTTCACGGGCTCAATGTCCATTTAGGAAACGGATGGCAGAAGGGAAGAAGCGTTCATGGCGGAGTTGTTTAAAATCAGCGCTGACCAGCGTCGCCGCCTGGAGAGTCAGATTGGAAGTCCAGTGCTTCGCCTTGTGAGCGATCACAGAACTGCAAAAACAACGGACTACAGCGCCACTCACTGGCAGAACAGCGGTAGTGCGCTGCAGATGAAGTCCTGGCGTTTTTCGCTGTTTGACCTGCCACCGCTGAGGAAAACAATTAGCGGACTGGTCTTAATTGCCAGAGAGTTGGAGTTTAAAGAAAGGGACGTTAAACTACACTTCTACTTGTTGAGGCCACTCCTCGAGTACTGAGCACAGTTTTAGTCCCTCGTTTCGAAAAGAATATGAGGTAGTGACTGTTACAGTCACGGATTCGGCAGCGCAGCAGGTTCGCTAAATGCGCTCGTGATATTGTACGGGAACCCCTCAGGCTCGGCCAGCACGTGCTCGACTGGGGGAAGACAGCAACTGAGAAATCTCGTTTCTGTGTATCATCGAATTATTATTTCATTGCGATGGTATTTAACAACATTCTTTCCGTTGTGCTGCTTGCCGAGGCTTGAACAAAGCACAGCAACGTTTCGCTGCCTGTTGCGTTCGGCCTTGCCTGAGAAATTGGACGTTCGACTCAACTGATGCTGAAGGCGAGCGGTATTCTTTTGATATTTAGTTACTTTTTACAGCCGCAGTGATGGCATCGTTTTCCATTGTAGAGTTTCAGTTAACCGCCCAGTTTGGCCGAACGTTTAATGCTTTCCTTTCCCTCTGAACTCTGTTCACATGAAAGTTTGGGAACTTTCGTCCCACTTCAGATTCTCTCTCTCCGCGCTTGGCCATATTCGAAGGAAGTGACAGCTGACGCCATTTTGAAGCTCTGGCCTGAGAATCGCCTTCCTGGGATAGCGGCCCCATCCGGATTTCAACCAACACCGGTTAGTCTCCCCATACAGTGACACCATCCGAACTCCGAGGAACTGCAGGCCAGTCATGATATGTGCGACCCCTAGCGAGCCAAGCGAGGATGACAGCGATAAAACAAAAAGACTGACAGATATGCCATATGAAGGGAGTGAATTCACCCAGGATTGAAGGTGAAACTATTGTTAATCAATATATTAACAGGATAACACCATTGGTGGCAGTTCCAACAACAATTGCTCAGGTGATTGGCAATCTCCTGAGAAACATTCAGTGCTCAGCCGACTCTGTGGCTGTTAACGAAGAAGAACTGAAAGTATTTCAAACATTAAAGTGGCCATTGACTACTGCACCTGCTTTAAGAAACACTGCTACAAATAAACCATTTATCCGAGATGTTAACGATAAACACCTGATGGAAGTCACACAGGAAAATATAGTCTGAGACCCTGTGTCCATGTATGTTGCAGAAATCTACAGTCCAACACAGTATAGCTTGACATCTCCCTAAACGAACACTAGGGGGCAGCATCAAGTCCGTTTGCTTCTCATTTTTTGGGTATTTGCATTTAGACAATATTCAACCCGTTCAATTCTTCTACCAAAGTCCTTGCCGACACATTTCATGACCCTGTATTCTAGCTGCCATTTCTTTGCCAATTCTCATAATCTCCTTAAGTACTGCTGCAGCCTCTCAAATTCCCCAAAAGAAAACATCAACCGATTCACTTCTGACTCTTCTGCTTGTTGTTTCATCCAAGAATACCAACAGATTTGACAGGCAAGATTTTACCCTGAAGAAATCATGCTGACTAAAGCATATTTAACCAAGTGTCTCCAGGTACCCTGAGATCTCATCCTTAATAATGGACGCCAACAACTTCCCCACCACTGAGGTTAGACTAACTGGCCAATAAGTTGCTTTCTTCTGCCTCTCTCCCTTCCTGAAGCCTGGAGCGCTATCACAGAGATTCTTGATAATAATGCCTCCACAATCTCTCCGGCCACCTCTTTCAGAACCCTGCGGTGTCACCATCTGGTCCAGGTGGCGAGCCTCCCTTCAGACCTTCAGGTTTCTAAGAACCCTCTCCCTTCTAAAGGTGACCACTCATTTCATGATCCCCGACACCTGGAACATCTACCAAACCGCTGGTGTCTTCCACAATGAAAAACAACGCAAAATAATTTCTCACTTCTTCCGCTATTTCCTTGCTCCCCATTGCTACCGCTTCAGCATTATCTTCCTGCGGCCCGATATCCACTCTCACCGCTCTTTTACACTTTATGCATCTGAACAAACTTTTAGCATCCTGGTTAATTTTATGGACTTGCGTAATTTTGCATTCCACCTTTACCAAAAGAAATGACCTTTTCAGTTGCCTTCTGTTAGGTTTTAAAAGTTTTCCGAATAATCTGACGGCCCATTAATTTGGCTCTATTATATGCCCTCGCTTTGAATTGTGTGCTGTCTTTGACGTCTCTTGTTGGCTACGTTTCTGTCATCTTTCCTTCAGAATAATTATTCCTCTTTGGGATGTATATACCCTGCGCCTTCCGAATTGCTCCCGGACACTCCTGCCATTGCTGCTCTGCCGTCACCCCTGCCAGTGTTCTTTTCCGATCAATTCTGGCCCAATCCTTCTCATGGCTTTGTAATTCCCCCTAACTCCACTGTAGTACTGACACATCTCACTTCAGGTTCTCCTTCTCAAATTTCTGAATGAATCCGATCTTGTGATCACTCATCCCAAAGGGTTCTTTAACCTTAAGCTCTCTAAACAATTCTGGTTCGTTGGCGGGCAGGATTAAGGAAACCCCCAAGACATTCTACACGTATGTGAGGAGCAATAGGATGAGATGTGAAAGAATAGGACCTATCAAGTGTGACAGTGGGAAAGTGTGTATGGAAAAGAAGCAAATAACAGAGGTACTTAATGAATTCCTTCCTTCAGTATTCGCTAAGGAAAA
Source organism: Hemitrygon akajei (assembly GCF_048418815.1). Taxonomy (NCBI): domain Eukaryota; kingdom Metazoa; phylum Chordata; class Chondrichthyes; order Myliobatiformes; family Dasyatidae; genus Hemitrygon; species Hemitrygon akajei. Next base: position 256,089 of record NW_027331961.1, on the reverse strand, counting down.
GGCTCTTGGTGATAGTAGTGATGACTTGCAGCAGACTGAAAACCTTGAGCATGTAGGTATTAAGAAAGAGGATGTGCTGGACCTTTTGGAAAGCATCAAGTTGGATAAGTCGCCGGGACCGGACGGGATGTACCCCAGGCTACTGTGGGAGCCGAGGAAGGTGATTGCTGATCCTCTGCCGATGATCTTTGCATCATCAATGTGGACAGGAGAGGTTCCGGAGGATTGGATGGTTCCAGATGCTGTTCCTTTATTCAAGAAAGGGAGTAGAGATAGCCCAGGAAATTATAGACCAGTGAGTCTTGATGCAGTGGTTGGTAGGTTGATGGAGATTATTCTGTGAGACAGGATTTAGGAACATTTGGAGAGGCATAATATGATTAGGAATAGTCAGCATAGCTTTGTCAACGACAGGTCGTGCCTTACGAGCCTGAGTGATTTTTTTTTTGAGGATGTGATTAAAGACATTGATGAAGGAAGAGCAGTAGATGTAGTGTATATGAATTTCAGCAAGGCATTTGATAAGGTACCCCATGCAAGGCTTATTGAGAAAGTAAGGAGGCATGGGATCCAAGGGGACATTGCTTTGTGGATCGAGAACTGGCTTGCCCTCAGAAGGCAAAGAGTGGTTGTAGACGGGTCATATTCTGCATGGAGGTCGGTGACCAGTGGAGTGCCTCAGGGATCTGTTCTGGGACCCTTACTCTTCGTGATTTTTATAAATGACCTGGATGAGGAAGTGCAAGGATGGGTTACTAAGTTTGCTAACGACACCAAGGTTGGAGGTGTTGTGGATTGTGTGGAGGGCTGTCAGAGGTTACAACGGGACCTTTCCTCCGTGACTACTTGCATTGAAATACAGACAGCTCAGGATATTGGTTGCACCATACTTAACATAGAACAAGGAAACGACAGTAGTACAGCACAGTAAAGGCCTTTCGGCCCACAATGTTGTGCCGACCCTTAACCCTGCCTCCCATATAACCCCACAAATTAGATAACTCCATATAACTCTCTAGTAGTCTCTCAAATTTCACTAGCGTATCAACCTCCACCACTGACTCAGGCATTGCATTCCACGCTGCAACCATTTTCTGAGTAAAAATCCTTCCTCTAATATCCCCCTTGAACTTCCCTCCCCTTACCTTAAAGCCATGTCCTCTTGTACTGAGCAGTGGTGCCCTGGGGAAGAGGCGCTGGCTGTCCACTCTGTCTATTCCTCTTAATATCTTGTACACCTCTATCATGTCTCCTCTCATCCTCCTTCTCTCCAGAGAGTAAAGCCATAGTTCCCTTAATCTTTGATCATAATCCATACTCTCGAAACCAGGCAGCATCCTGGTAAATCTCCTCTGTACCCTTTCCAATGCTTCCACATCCTTCCTATAGTGAGGTGACCAGAACTGGACACAGTACTCCAAGTGTGGCCTAACTAGAGTTTTATAGAGCGGCATCATTACCTCGCGACTATCAAACACTATCCCTCGACTTTTGAAAGCTAACACCCCATAAGCTTTCCTAACTACCCTATCTACCTGTGAGGCAACTTTCAGGGATCTGTGGACATGTACCCCCAGATCCCTCTGCTCCTCCACACTACCAATTCTCCCGCAATTTAATTTCTACTCTGCCTTGGAGTTTGTCCTTCCAAAGTGTACCACCTCACACTTCACCGGGTTGAACACGGGTCCCCTTTGTGATCAGCTACTGTTGCTGATACCTCGTGTGAGGATTCGAAGGACAACGGGAAGAACGACGACACCTGTTTATTTGATTTTCTCCTGTCGTGGATTTCGCCTTGGATTACAAATACAACATAAAACCATATAACAATTACAGCACGGAAACAGGACATCTCGGCCCTTCTAGTCCGTGCCGAACGCTTACTTTCACCTAGTCCCACTGACCCGCACTCAGCCCATAACCCTCCATTCCTTTCCTGTCCATATACCTATCCAATTTTACTTTAAATGACAATACCGAACCTGCCGCTACCACTTCTACTGGAAGCTCGTTCCACACAGCCACCACTCTGAGAAAATAAATTCCCCCTTGTGTTACCCCTAAACTTTTGCCCCTTATCTCTCAACTCATGTCCTCTTGTTTGAATCTCCCCTACCCTCAATGGAAAAAGCCTATCCACATCAACTCTGTCTATCCCCCTCATAATTTTAAATACCTCTATCAAGTCCCCCCTCAACCTTCTACGCTCCAAAGAATAAAGACCGAACTTGTTCAACCTTTCCCTGTGACTTAAGTGCTGAAACACAGGTAACATTCTAGTAAATCTCCTCTGTACTCTCTCTATTTTGTTGACATCTTTCCTATATTTCCGTGACCAGAACTGTACAAAATACTCCAAATTCGGCCTCACCAATGCCTTCTACAATTTTAACATTACATCCAAACTCCTATACTCAATGCTCTGATTTATAAAGGCTAGCATACCAAAAGCTTCCCTCACCACCCTATCCACATGAGATTCCACCTTCAGGGAACTATGCACCACTATTCCTAGATCACTCTGTTCTACTGCATTCCTCAATGCCCTACCATTTACCATGTATGTCCTATTTGGATTATTCCTACCAAAATGTAGCACCTCACACTTATCAGCATTAAACTCCATCTGCCATCTTCCAGCCCAATCTTCTAACTGGCCTAAATCTCTCTGCAAGCTTTGAAAACCTACTTCATTTTCCACAACGCCACCTATCTTAGTATCATCTGCATACTTACTAATCCAATTTACCACCCCATCATCCCGATCATTAATGTATATGACAAACAACATTGGACCCAGTACAGATCCCTGAGGTACACCACTAGTCACCGACCTCCAACCTGACAAACAGACAGACAGACAGACAGACATACTTTATTGATCCCGAGGGAAACTGGGTTTCGTTACAGCCGCACCAACCAAGGATAGTGTAGAAATGTCGCAATATAAAAACATAAATAATTAAATAATAATAAGTTAATCGTGCCCAGTGGAAATAAGTCTAGGACCAGCCTATTGGCTCAGGGTGTCTGACACGCCGAGGGAGGAGTTGTAAAGTTTGATGGCCACAGGTAGGAATGATTTCCAATGACGCTCAGTGTTGCATCTCGGTGGAATGAGTCTCTGGCTGACAAACAGTTATCCACCACGACACTCAGGCATCTCCCATCCAGCCAGTGTTGAATCCATATTACTACTTCATTATTTGAAGTATGATTGAATCTTCCTAACTAACCTTCCGTGTGGAACCTTGTCAAAGGCCTTACTGAAGACCGTAGAGACAACATCCACTGCTTTACCCTCGTCAACTTTCCTCGTAACCTCTACAAAAAATTCAATAAGTTGTGTCAAACATGATCTCCCATGCACAAATCCATGTTGACTTTCCTAATCAGACCCTCTCTATCCAGATAATTATATATACCATCTCTAAGAATACTTTCCATTAATTTACCCACCGCTGACGTTAAACGTACAGGCCGATAAGTGCTAGGTTTACTCTTAGAACCCTTTTTAAACAATGGAACCACGTGAGCAATACGCCAATCCTCCGGCACCATCCCCGTTTCTAATGACATCTGAAATATTTCTGTCAGAGCTCCTGCTATTACTACATTAACTTCCCTTAAGGTCCTAGGGAATATCCTGTCAGGAGCCGGAGACTTATCCACTTTTATATTCTTTAAAAGCGCCAGTACTTCCTCTTATTTAATCATCATAGTTTCCATAACTTCCCTACTTGTTTCCCTTACCTGACTCAATTCAATATCCTTCTCCTTAGTGAATACCGAAGAAAAGAAATTGTTCAAAATCTCCCCCATCTCTTTTGGCTCCACACATAGCTGTCCACTCTGATTCTCTAAGGGACCAATTTTATCCCTCACTATCCTTTTGCTATTAATATAACTTTAGAAACCTTTCGGATTTATTTTCACCTTATTTGCCAAAGCAACCTCGTATCTTCTTTTAGCTTTTCTAATTTCTTTGTTAAGATCCTTCTTACATTCTTTATGTTCCTCGAGCAGCTCATTTACTCCATGCTGCCTATATTTATTACAGATCTCTCTCTTTTTCCGAACCAAGTTTCCACTATCCCTTGAAAACCATGGCTCTCTCAAACTTTTAACCTTTCCTTTCAACCTAACAGGAAGATAAAGATTCTGCACCCTCAAAATGTTACCTTTAGATGAACTCCATTTTTCTATTACATCCTTCCCATGAAACAAATTGTCCCCGTGCATTCCTTCTAAATCCTTTCGCATGTCTTCAAAGTTAGCCTTACTCCAATCAAAAATCTCAACCCTGGTCCCAGACCTATCTCCCTCATAACAACAATAACCACTCTGTGCATTGGAACTGAACTGAACTTTCTAACATACCATCGTAAGACTGTAACTATTAGCACCTGAGCTTGAATTTGTTTGGGGAACTTTATCTGTACACCGATATATGCACAATGCTGCTAACTTTTGATTACCTGGTTCAGTTGCTATATTTAGTAGTTACTCATAAAATAGTGATTGTTAACTGCAAAATCAGATTCCAGGTGTGACCTCTCCTCCCAATAACCCCGCCCTCTATTTTCTCTCATCCCGACCATCTCTCACTGACCCCGGCCTCTCCTCCCGCTGACACCATCCACACTTCGCAGTGATTCCCCTCCACACGCCACCTCGAACCGCGCCCCCTCCCCTTGTCTCCGTGACCGCCTCCCTCCGATTGGATCTCCGTGAGACTGTTGTTCACCGGCCTGCAAACATCCGGAATTATACACACCCCCTCCCACATCTGCACTAACTGCCCAGTTCCGCTGCCCCCGCCCCCCCCCCAGCATCCGAAAGAGGGGATGGTTAAAGACGACCAGACGACCAATCGGATCAATGCGTTTTATTGGCGAAAAGCTTGTGCGTCGAACAGTTGACGGTTCAGGTGGCCTCAGCGAGCTGGAGAGGTGGGTCTGCTGGTATTCCGGGAGCGCGGGACGTGTCGGTGAGTTGGCGGGGGGGGGGGGAGGTGGGTGTGTAGGGTCTGGGGGAGGTGGGTGAGTGTCTGGGATCTGTGGACAGGAAGAACCAAACCCAGCATTAAGCAGTGGGTAGCTGAAGGGTGTCCCAACTACCCCGTGTAACGAGCTTTGTAGGGAGTGAGGGAAATATTCCCGAGCGGTGGGCCGCAGGCACAGCGAGGGGTTGGCATCGGTCAGGAAACTCTCATTTCTCAGACCAAGGGTTCCAGCGGATGGCAATTCCTCTAGTTTTCCTGGATCGCCAGCAGAACTGCCGGCTTGTCAATGGGAACGAACACCTCCATGTGGACGAAGTTGGAGGGGACTCCGATATCCATCTGTGGGGAGGGTCACTCGGTTAGTCATGGGAATCCCGTCCACTAACCCCTCCTTCCCATTGCCACCTCATTGATCTGCGCTCTCGCCAGCCTTCCCTCCACATCCCCGCCACTTCATCGCTCACTGTTCCCCACCCCGTCTCCTACACCCTTCCTTCCCTAAAACCCTCTCCGACTCCGTCACACGCTACAAAATCTCTGAAATTTGAAGTGTTTAGTTGAATAAATAGTGGATTGGTTGGCTCATAATAACTTGTCTTATTTACAATTTTGTATAACTTTCTTTTGGAGTAGAAAAATTGAATTTGTATTTGTTTTCTACATCTACACAGTAAGTCATTAGGGAGTAGAGATGGCCCAGGAAATTATAGACCAGTCAGTCTTACTTCAGTGTTTGGTAAGTTGATGGAGAAGATCCTGAGAGGCAGGATTTATGAACATTTGGAGAGGCATAATATGATTAGGAATTAGCATGGCTTTGTGAAAGGCAGGTCGCGCTTTACGAGCCTGATTAAATTTTTTGAGGACGTGACTAAACACATTAATGAAGGAAGAGCAGTAGATGCAGTGTATATGGATTTCAGCAAGGCATTTGATAAGGTACCCCATGAAAGGCTTATTGAGAAAGTAAGTGTCCAGGATCAGAGGGTCCAAGCCCATAGGACACACAAAGCTGCTGTGCAGGTTGACTCTATGGTTAAGAAGGCGGACAGTGTATTGGCCTTCATCAATCACGGGATTGTGTTTAGGATCCGAGAGGTAATGTTACAGCTATATAGGACCCTGGTCAGACCCCACTCGGAGTACTGTGCTCAGTTCTGGTCGCCTCACTACAGGAAGGATGTGGAAACCATAGAATGGGTGCAGAGGAGATTTACGAGGATGTTGCCTGGATTGGGGAGCATGCCTTATGAGAATGGGTTGAGTGAACTCGGCCTTTTCTCCTTGCAGCGACGGAGGGTGAGAGGTGACCTGACAGAGGTGTATAAGCCGATGAGAGGCATTGATTGTGCGGATAGTCAGAGGCTTTTTCACCAGGGTTGAAGTGGCTAGCACGAGGAGGCAGAGTTTTAAGGTACTCTGGTCACTGAATTATAGGAAAGATGTCAACAAAGTAGAGAGAGTACAGAGGAGATTTACCAGAATGTTACCTGGGTTTCAGCACCTAAGTTACAGAGAAAGGTTGAACAAGTTAGGTCTTTATTCTTTGGAGCGTAGAAGGTCGAGGGGGGACTTCATAGAGGTATTTAAGATTATGAGGGGGATAGATCGAGTTGACGTGGATAGGCTTTTTCCATTGAGAGTAGGGGAGATTCAAACAAGAGGACATGAGTTAAGAGTTGGGAGCAAAAGTTTAGGGGTAACACGAGGGGGAACTTCTATACTCAGAGAGTGGTAGCTGTGTGGAACGAGCTTCCAGTAGAAGTGGTAGAGGCAGGTTGGGTATTGTCATTTAAATTAACATTGGATAGGTATATGGACAGGAAAGGAATGGAGGGTTATGTGCTGAGTGCATGTCGGTGGGACTAGGTGAGAGTAAGCGTTCGGCACGGACTAGAAGGGCCGAGATGGCCTGTTTCAGTGCTGTAATTGTTATATGTTATATGAGATGCTGGCAGGGATGACAGCAGAGCAGCAACGGGGTGAGTCTCTGGGGGAAATGAGGAAGGTGCCAGAAGGATGTATTCCAGAAACAAAGAAAGTAAATGCTCAAATAGTACAACCGTGCCTGTCGAGGGAAGTCATAGCTAATGTTAAAGCAAAAAGAGAGCGGGCATTCGACAAAGCAAAAAATAACGAGAAGACAGAGAATTGGGAAGCTTTCAAAACCCGACAGAGAGCAACTGAAAGAATCATTAGAAGGGAAAAGGTGAAATATGGAAGCAAGCTAGCAAACAATAGTCAAATTTGAGAGTAAAAGATTGTTGCAGTATGTAAAAGTCAAAAGAGAGATGACAGTGGCCGAAGAAATAACATTGGGGGCCAAGGAGATGGCAGAGGAACTGAGTGAGTATTTTGCGTCCATCGGTCTTCACTGTGGAAGACACTAACAGTGAGCCTGATGTTGTACTGAGTGAAGGAAGAGAAGTGGGTGCAGTTACCGTTACAAGGGAGAAGGTGCTCAAAATACTGAAAGACCTAAAGGTACATAAGTCACCCGGACCAGAGGAACTGCACCCTGGGGTTCTGAAAGACGTATAGAAACATAGAAAATAGGTGCAGGAGTAGGCCATTCGGCCCCTCGAGCCTGCACCGCCATTCAGTATGATCATGGCTGATCATCCAACTCAGAACCCTGTACCTGCTTTCTCTCCATAACCCCTGATCCCGTTAGCCACAAGGGCCGTATCTAACTCCCTCTTAAATATAGCCAATGAACCGGCCTCAACTGTTTCCTGTGGCGGAGAATTCCACAGATTCACCACTCTCTGTGTGAAGAAGTTTCTCCTCATCTCGGTCCTAAAAGGCTTCCCTTTTATCCTTAGACTGTGACCCCTCGTTCTGGACTTCCCCAACATCGGGAACAATCTTCCTGCATCTAGTCTGTCCGATCCCTTTAGAATTTTATACGTTTCAATAAGAACTCCCCTCAATCTTCTAAATTCCAGCGAGTATAAGCCCAATCGATCCAGTCTTTCTTCATATGAAAGTCCTGCCATCCCAGGAATCAATCTGGTGAACCTTCTTTGTACTCCCCCTATGGCAAGAATGTCTTTCCTCAGATTAGGGGACCAGAACTGCACACAATTAGCGGTAGAGATTGTGGTGGTATTAGCAATGATCTTTCAAAACTCATCGGACTCTGGCATGGTGCCGGAGGGCTGGAACATTGCAAACGTCACTCCGCTCTGTCAGAAAGGAGGAAGGCAGCAGAAAGGAAATTACAGACCAGTTCGCCTGACCCCAGCGGTTGGGAAGACGTTGGAGTCAATTGTTAGGGATGAGGTGATGGAGTACTTGGTGACACAGGACAAGATAGGACAAAGTCAGCAGGGTTTCCTTCAGGGAAAATCTTGTCTGATGAGTCTGTCGGAATGCCTTGTGGAGATTACAGGTAGGACAGATAAAGGGGATGCAGTGGATGTTGTATCTTTGGACTTTCAGAAGGCCTTTGACAAGGTGCCGCACAATGAGGCCGCTCACCGAGTTAAGAGCCCGTGGCATTACAGGGAAGTTACTAACATGGTTAGGGAATCGGCTGATTGGTAGGAGGCAGCGAGTGGGAATGAAAGGATCCTTTTCTGGTTGGCCGCCGGTAACCAGTGGTGTTCTGCAGGGGTCGATGTTGGGGCCTCTTCTTTTTGTGCTGTATATCAATGATTTAGACGATGGAATGGACGGCTTTGTTGCCAAGTTTGCAGGCGATACGAAGGTCGGTGGAGGGGCAGGTAGCGTTGAGGAAACAGGTAGGATGCAGAAGGACTTAGATGAGGAGAACGGGCGAGAGAGTGGCAAGTGAAACACAATGTTGGAAAATGCGCGGGGTCACGCACTTTGGTAGTTGAAGTAACTGTGCGGACTGTTTTCTAACTGGGGCGAAAATCGGAGAATCTGACATGCAAAGGGACGCATGCGCAGAAAGTTCACCTTGCAGGCAGTGGTGAGGATGACAAACGCCATGTCAGTATTCATCTGAAGAGGTCCAGACTCTTGGAGCAGGGATGTGATGCTGAGGCTTTATAAGGCACCGGCGAGGCCCCGCCTCGAGCACCGTGAACAGGTTTGGGCCCCTCGTCTACGGAAAGACTTCAGAAGGATTTCACTGGAGGGCCGCAAGGATGATTCTGGGAATGAAAGGGTTATCAGAGGAGTAATGTTGCTGTGAGGTCGAGACAGAGTCGATGTGAAGAGGATGCTCCCCATGGTGGGGGAGTCTCGGACAGCAGGGCACAGACTCAGAATAGAGGGGCGTCCGTTTACAACAGAGATGCGGAGAAATTTCTTTGGCCGGAGGGTGGTGATCGTGTGGAATGTATTTACCGCTGGCCCAGTGGAGTCCGGACCGTTGGGTGTATCTAAGACAGAGGCTGATGGGCTTTTGATTGGACACAGCATCAAAGGTCACGTGGACAAGGCTCCTCAGGGGTCACTGGCTCCAAAGGGTTCTTTCACCTCAAGCTGACCAATCACCCCCGGTTCATTACACGACACCCAATCTAGTGTCTAGGCTCAATGACAAATTACTGTAAAACGACATCTCTTAGGCACTCAACAAACTCTCTCCCTTGAGATCCATTACCAACCTGATTCTCCCAATCGACCTGCATGTTAAAATCTCCCATGACGATCATAACATTGCCCTTTTAAACAGCTTTTCTATTTCATAGAAACATAGAAAACCTGCAGCACAATACAGGCCCTTCGGCCCACAAAGTTGTGCCCAACATTTCCCTACCCTAGAAATGACTAGGCTTACCTATAGCCCTCTATTTTTCTAAGCTCCATGTACCTATCCAGAAGTCTCTTAAAAGCCCCTATCGTATCCACCTCCACCACCATTGCCGGCAGCCCATTCCACACACTCTCCACTCTGTGAGTAAAAAACTTACCCCTGACATCTCCTCTGTACCTACTCCCCAGCACCTTAAACCTGTGTCCTCTTGTGGCAACCATTTCAGCCCTGGGGAAAAGCCTCTGACTATCCACACGATCAATGCCTCTCATCGTCTTATACGCCTCTATCAGGTCACCTCTCATCCTCCGTCGCTCCGAGGAGAAAAGGCCGAGTTCACTCAACCTGTTCTCATAAGGCATGCTCCCCAATCCAGGCAGCATCCTTGTAAATCTCCTCTGCACCCTTTCTATGGCTTCCACATCCTTCCTGTAGTGAGGAGACCAGAACTGAGCACAATACTCCAAGCGGGGTCTGACCAGGGTCCGTTCCCATTGTAATCTTTGGCCCACATCCCAGCTACTGTTGGGAGACCTGTGTATAACTGCCAACAACGTCCTTTGACCGGTGCAGTTTCCTAACTCAACCCACAAGGACTCAACATCTTCCGATCCGATGTCACATTTTTCTACTGATATAATGCCATTCTTCACCAGCAGAGCGACACCAGCCCCTCTAACTACTGAGCCCTCTGATCAATTCCGGTTCGTTGAACAACTCCCAATCCGGAATAGCTCTACAGGGGCTGCTCCAGAAACCCATAGAACACTACAGGCCCTTCGGCCCACAATGTTCTGCCGACCCTCAAACCCTGCCTCCCATACAACCCCCCACCTTACATTCCTCCATATACCCGTCTAGTAGTCTCTTAAACTTCACTAGTGTATCTGCCTCCACCACTGACTCGGGCAGTGCATTCCACGCACCAACCACTCTCTGAGTGTAAAACCTTCCTCTAATATCCCCCTTGAACTTCCCTCCCCTTACCTTAAAGCGGGGAGTGGTCGCTCCGTGCCCTCCTGAAGTCAACAACCATCTCTTTTGTTCACATTCAGAGACAGGTTGTTGGCTCTGCACCGGTCCGTTAGCCACTGAACCTCCTCTCTGTAAGCTGACTCGTCGTTCTTGCTGAAAAGGGGAAGTACAACGAGATCTGGATCTGGATACTCCCCACCATAGGGAACATCCTCTCCAATGCCCTCCTTATCCAGTCCTTTCAACGTTCGGTAGTTTCAATGAGATCCCACCCTCCCCCCGCATTCTTCTAAATTCCAGTGAGTCCAGGCCTAAAGCTGCCAAACGCTCCTCATATGTTAACCCCTTCGTTCTCGCAAAATCTCTCTGGACTCTCTCCAACGACAACACATCCTTTCTGAGATGCATGGCCCAGAACTGTTGACAATACACCAAGTGCAGCTGACTAGTGTCTTATAAAGGCTCAGCGTTATCTGTCCGCTTTTATATTCTATTCCCTTTGAAATGACTAGTGGGGTTACCGCAAGGCTCGGTGCTGGGACCGCAGCTATTTACAATATGCATTAATGATTTAGATGAAGGGATTAAAAGTAACATTAGCAAATTTGCAGATGTCACAAAGCTGGATGGCAGTGTGAAATGTCAGGAGGATGTTATGAGAATGCAGGGTGACTTGGACAGGTTGGGTGAGTGGGCAGATGCATGGCAGATGCAGTTTAATGTGGATATATGTGAGGTTATCCACTTTGGTGGCAAGAACAGGAAGGCAGATTACTATCTGAATGGTGTCAAGTTAGGAAAAGGGGAAGTACAACGAGATCTAGGTGTCCTTGTTCATCAGTCACTGAAAGTAAGGGTGCAGGTACAGCAGGCAGTGAAGAAAGCTAATGGCATGTTGGCCTTCATAACAAGGGGAGTTGAGTACAGGAGTAAAGAGGTCCTTCTGCAGCTGTACAGGGCCCTGGTGAGACCCCACCTGGAGTATTGTGTGCAGTTTTGGTCTCCAAATTTGAGGAGGGACATTCTTGCTATTGAGGGAGTGCAGCGTAGATTCACGAGGTTAATTCCCGGAATGGCGGGACTGTCATATGTTGAAAGATTGGAGCGACTGGGCTTGTATACACTGGAATTTAGAAGGATGAGAGGGGATCTGATTGAAAAATATAAGATTATTAATGGATTGGACACGCTGGAGGCAGGAAACATGTTCCCGATGTTGGGGGAGTCCAGAACCAGAGGCCACAGTTAATGAATAAGGGGTAGGCCATTTAGAACGGAGTTGAGGAAAAACTTTTTCACCCAGAGAGTTGTGGATCTGTGGAATGCTCTGCCCCAGAAGGCAGTGGAGGCCAAGTCTCTGGATGCTTTCAAGAGAGAGTTAGATAGAGATAGCGGAGCACAGGGATATGGGGAGAGGGCAGGAACGTGGTACTGTTTGTGGATGGTCAGCCATGATCATAGTGAATGGCGGGTACCGGCTCGAAGGGCCGAATGGCCGACTCCTGCACCTATTGTCTATTGACTTCTGGTTGTGGTTTATTTAATCTGTTTTGGGACTGTGAATGTGCTAAAACATTTTGGGTTGATGTTTGTCAATTTATAGATCAATACATTAATATGGATTTTACTTTTTGTTTTGAAAACATTTCATTAGGGTTTACTAATAATACCAAATCTCATAGTAATCCTTATGCAGATGATACTCAGGTAGGTGGCGTTGTGGATAACGAAGTAGGTTTTCAAAGCTTGCAGAGAGATTTAGGCCAGCTAGAAGAGTGGGCTGAAAGATGGCAGATGGAGTTTAATGCTCATAATTGTGAGATGCTACATTTTCGTAGGACTAATCAAAATAGGACATGCAGTGTAAGTGGTAGGGCATTGAGGAATGCAGTAGAACAGAGCGATTTAGGAATAATGGTGCATAGTTCCCTGAAGGTGGAATCTCATGTGGATAGGGTGGTGAAGAAAGCTTTTGGTATGCAGGCCTTTATAAATCAGAGCATTGAGTATAGGAGTTGGGATGTAATGTTAAAATTGTACAAGGCATTGGTGAAACCGAATTTGGAGTATTGTGTACAGTTCTGGTCACCGAATTATAGGAAAGATGTCAACAAAATAGAGAGAGTACCGAGGAGATTTACTAGAATGTCACCTGGGTTTCAGCACCTAAGTTACAGGGAAAGGTTGAACAAGTTAGGTCTTTATTCTTTGGAGCGTGGAAGGTTGAGGGGGGACTTGATAGAGGTATTTAAAATTACGAGGGAGATAGATAGAGTTGACGTGGATATGCTTCTTCCATTGAGAGTAGGGGAGATTCAAACAAGAGGACATGAGTTGAGAATTAGGGGGCAAAACTTTAAGGGTAATTCGAGGGGGAATTTCTTTACTCAGAGAGTGGTAGCTGTGTGGAATGAGCTTCCAGTAGAAGTGGTTTAGGGAGGTTCGATATTGTCATTTAAAGTAAAATTGGATAGGTATATGGACAGGAAAGGAATGGAGGGTTATGGGCTGATTGCGGGTCGGAGGGACTAGGTGAGAGGAAGCGTTCGGCACGGACTAGAAGGGCCGAGATGGGCTGTTTCCGTGCTGTAATTGTTAGATGGTTACATGAGAAATAATCCTTTCTTTATCACAAATCTTTTGGTAATTTACGGCAAATTTTATTCTCCGTAAGTGTGAATAGAGCAATAAGAAACCTTCATTTATATTTTTTACGTCAGACTTCAGAACGATATAACTGACCGGCGACAAGGAGTGACCGGTTGAATAATCAGTCCCGTTTCTCACCGTCACTCTGCATCGGGGAACCGATGATTATAAAATCACACTTCAGGACCGTGTCCGGGATCGCTGCAGATCCAGGGTCACTGCCGAGGGATTTGTCCATTTAACATCATTATATCGGCCAGGCTGCCGAATGCACCGTCCTCAGCCAAGGGAGCAAAAGGATTCTCTCCCGGTATAATCCCCCCCACCCCGGAACACCGGTGTCCCAGACTGAGCCCCGGACCCCCGGGCCCCCGGGCTCTTCCTGTCCGGGTAATTCCCCGGCGTGTCACGTGGGGAGTCTCGAACACGCACTTCCGGCGGAAGCTGCCCCGCCGGACAACAGGCGGAAACACGTCACCGCGGGGACCGCTGCGAGCGACGCACACAGCGCGAGGCCCGAGCCGGTTCCGTTAAAACCGTTGGGAATCAACCCCGGCGCGCGGCCGTTAAAGGTAAGGGCGGGAGTTAAAGGGGAGGGCGGGGAGTCGGCCAAATGTCCCCATCCCGCGGGCGGGGATGTTCACACATTCAGATGTTCACACGATCTCCACTCTCAGTCCGGGTCTGGGTTCCCGCAGAGATCTCAGTTCCTTCTTCCCGGTCTCACTGAACGGATTCCCCCACAGCCTGAAACAGATGGGAGAATAAAGATGAAATAAACAGATTACACAACAGTGTCAGTAACAGGGGACCGGGGTTAATGTTTCAACAACACTCACAGACAAATATCACCAGAAAACCCGCGGATCCGCTGATATTTTATCACATTGAACATTAACACAAACACTCACCGGATCAGCTTCAGACTCGGGAGGGTCAGTATGAGGCGGCGGAGAGCGGGGACAGATCGGTCTGTCAGAGAGTTTGATCCCAGGTCCAGATCCGTCAGTGATGGGTTTGTATTGAGAGCGGAGACGAGATCCTCGGCACCAGAATCTGTGAGACCGACATCCCTCAGCCTGGAGATGAGAGAGAGTGAGGGTGAAGGACACAGAGAGACAGGAGACGGTACAAATCCCCAGAGTTTATCAGTAACACAATTACTGATCACATTAATGTTCAGTGTCAGACACCCAGTGACTGTAAACACAATCTCCCACAGTCTGGTACTTACCCCAGTCTCTGTATTTTACACTCCGGGTTCCTCAGAGCCGCAGACACCAGTTTCACTCCTGAATCTCCCAGTTTATTATAACTCAGGTTCAGCGCCGTCAGTGATGGGTTTGTACTGAGAGCGGAGACGAGATCCTCGGCACCAGAATCTGTGAGACCGACACCCATCAGCCTGGAGATGAGAGAGAGTGAGGGTGAAGGACACAGAGAGACAGGAGACGGTACAAATCCCCAGTGTTTATCAGTAACACAATTACTGATTTTTTTCTTCAGCACGACTGCGCAAGTCGGCCAGTGAGAAGAGCGAGAAGAGTTTAAAAGGAAGACAGATTTCCAGAGCGAGCGTCAGAGGAGCGGGAGACAGAGTAGGAAGGCTTTGGGCTCAACGGGGCTTCGGCGATAAAGGGTCGAGGCGAGGTAGGTTATCTGTTTACAACACAGACAGAGAGTATGTGTGTGAGGCTGGTTTTCTGTGCTCGGTGTCAGATGTGGGAGATCCTGGAGACTCCCAGCCTCCTGGACGGCAACATCTGCACCCGGTGTGTCGAGCTGCAGCTCCTTAGGGACCGAGTTCGGGAACTGGAGATGCAGCTCGATGACCTTCATCTGGTCAGGGAGAGCGAGGAGGTGATAGAGAGGAGTTACAGGCAGGTGGTCACACCGGGGCCACGGGAGACTGAAGAAGTGGGTCACAGTCAGGAGAGGGAAGGGCAAGAAGCAGGTACTAGAGAGTACCCCTGTGGCTATTCCCCTTGACGATAAGTACCCCTGTTCAAGTACTGCTGGAGAGGGGTGGGGACAGCCTACCTGGTGGAGGCAACAGTGGCCCTGTGGCTCAGAAGGGCAGGGAAAGGAAGAGGAAGACAGTAGTGATAGGTGACTCTGTTGTTTGAGGGCCAGATAGACGATTCTGTGGACGCAGGAAAGAAACGCGGATGGTCGTTTGCCTCCCAGGTGCCAGGGTCCGGGATGTTTCAGAACACGTCCAAGATATCCTGCGGTGGGAGGGAGAACAGCCAGAGGTCGTGGTACATATTGGTACCAGTGACATAGGTAGGAAAAGGGAAGAGGTCCTGAAAACAGAGTACAGGGAGTTCGGAGGGAAGTTGAGAAGCAGGACCGGCAAAGGTAGTAATCTCGGGATTACTGCCTGTGCCACGCGACAGTGAGTACAGGAATAGAATGAGGTGGAGGATGAATGCGTGGCTGAGGGATTGGAGCAGGAGGTAGGGATTCAGATTTCTGGATCACTGGGACCTCCTTTGGAGCAGCTGTGACCTGCACAAAAAGGACGGGTTGCACTTGAATGCCAGGGAAACCGATATCCTGGTTTGCTCAGGCTATTGGGGAGAATTTAAACTCGAATTGCTGGGAGGGGGTGGGAACTGAAATGAAGTGATGGCGGAAAGGGAGGTTGGCTCACAAATAGAGAAAATTTGGAGACAGCGCGAGAGGGAGGATAGGCAGGTGATAGAGAAGGGACGCTCTCAGACCGATGGTTTGAGGTGTGTCTATTTTAATGCAAGGAGTGTTGTGAACAAAGCGGATGAGCTTAGAGCGTGGATCAGTACTTGGAGATATGATGTGGTGGCCATTACAGAGACTCGGATGGTGCAGGGACAGGAATGTTTATTTCGAGTGCCCGGCTTTAGATGTTTCAGAAAGGACAGGGAGGGAGGCCACAGAGGTGGGGGCGTGGCACTGTTGATCAGAGATAGTGTCACGGCTGCAGAAAAGGAGGAAGTCATGGAGGGATTGTCTACAGTCTCTGTGGGTGGAGGTTAGGAACAGGAAGGGGTCAATAACTCTACTGGGTGTTTTGTATAGACCTCCCAACAGTAACAGGGACATCGAGGAGCAGATAGGGAGACAGATACTGGAAAGGAGTAACAATAACAGGGTTGTTGAGGTGGGAGATTTTAATTTCCCAAATATTGATTGGCATCTCCCTAGAGTGAAGGGTTTTGACGGGGTGGAGTTTGTTAGGTGTGTTCAGGAAGGTTTCCTGACACAATATGTATATAAGCCTACAAGAGGAGAGGCTGTACTTGATCCGGTATTGGGAAATGAACCTGGCCAGGTGTCAGGTCTCTCAGTGGGAGAGCATTTTGGAGATAGTGATCACAATTCTATCTCTTTTACCATAGCATTAGAGAGGGATAGGAACAGGCAAGTTAGGGAAACCTCTAATTGGAGTAAGGAGAACTATGAGCCTATCAGGCTGGAACTTGTAAGCATAAATTGGAAATTGATGTCCTCAGGGAAACGGACCAAAGAAATGTAGAAAATGTTCAAGGGATATTTGCGTGGGGTTCTGAGTAGGTACGTTCCATTGAGACGTGGAAAGGATGGTAGGGTACAAGATCCGTGGTGCACAAAGGCCGTTGTGAATCTAGTGAAGAAGAAAAGAAGAGCTTCCAAAAGGATCAAAAATTAGGTAATGATATGAATCTGGAAGATTATAAGGCTAGTCTGTCAGCGAGTTTGATATCTATCTATCTATCTATCTATCAGGTCCAGCCCTGTCAGTGATAGGTTTGTACTGAGAGCGGAGACGAGATCCTCGGCACCAGAATCTGTGAGACCGACACCCCCCAGCCTGGAGATGAGAGAGAGTGAGTGTGAAGGACACAGAGAGACAGGAGAAGGTACAAATCCCCAGTGTTTATCAGTAACACAATTACTGATCACATTAATGTTCAGTGTCAGACACCCAGTGACTGTAATCACAATCTCCCACAGTCTGGTACTTACCACAGTTTCTGTATTTTACACTCCGGGTTCTTCAGAGCCGCAGACACCAGTTTCACTCCAGAATCTCCCAGGTCATTCCCCCCGAGACTAAACACAAATAGACAGATTGATGAACATAATGATTAAAACCGTGGGTCTGAGGCAATTTCTCTCACTCGGATATTTCAGGAAACATTAAACCCTTTATTAATTCACTGATCATAATTCCCATCACTGTCAATGTCCCTCACTGCCGAGCTCCAATGAATTCACCAAATGTCAGTAATTTCGTCTGTCGGTGTGACCCTGTAAACTCCACATATTCTCTCTCATTCCCTGATGGTTAGAAAAGTGTTCCTGACTTGAGACTGTTGGAAAGGGCAGGGGTGAAGGGGAGAAAGTCAAACAGTGAGGAAGATTTGAGAATCGGGGAATGTCGATGGGAGATGGAGGAAGAGACGACACCTCAGGTAAAGGATGGAAAGACAAAGAAGGAAGTGGATATGGAAGAGAGATCACACAGGAGGAAGGGGGATGGGGGAGAGAGATCCCACAAGAAGAAGGGGGATGGGGGAGAGAGATCCCACAGGAGAAAGGAGGATGGGGGACAGAGATCCCACAGGAGGAAGGTGGATGGGGAAGAGAGATCCCGCAAGAGGAAGGGGGATGGGGGAGCGAGATCCCACAAGAGGAATGGGGATGGGGGTGAGTGATCCCAAAGGAGGAAGGGGGATGGGGGAGCGATATCACACAAGAGGAAGGGGGATGGGGGAGAGAGATCCCACAGGAGGAAGGGAGATTGGGGAGAGTGATCCCACAGGAGGAAGGGGGATGGGGGAGAGAGATCCCACAGGGGGAGAGAGATCCCACAGGAGGAAGGGGGATGGGGGAGAGAGATCCCACAGGAGGAAGGTGGATGGGGGAGAGAGATCCCACAGGAGGAAGGGGGATGGGGGAGAGAGAACCCACATGAGGAAGGGGAATGGGGGAGAGAGATCCCACGGGAGGAAGGGGGATGGGGGTGAGAAATCCCACAGGAGGAAGGTGGATGGGGGAGAGAGATCCCACAGGAGGAAGGGGGATGGGGGAGAGAGAACCCACATGAGGAAGGGGGATGGGGGAGAGAGATCCCACGGGAGGAAGGGGGATGGGGGTGAGAGATCCCACAGGGGGAAGGGGGATGGGGAGAGAGATCCCACAGGAGGAAGGGTGATGGGGGAGCGAGATCCCACAAGAGGAAGGGGTATTGGGGAGATAAATCCCACAGGAGGAAGGGGAGTGGGGGTGAGAGATCCCACAGGAGGAATAGGGATGGGGGAGAGTGATCCCACAGGAGGAATGGGGATGGGGGAGAGAGATCCCACAGGGGAGAGAGATACCACAGGAGGAAGGGGGATGGGGTAGATAGATCCCACAGGAGGAAGGGGGATGGAGGAGAGAGATCCCACAGCAGGAAGGGGGATGGGGGAGAGATATCCCTCAGCAGGAAGGGGGATGGGGAGAGAGATCCCACAGGAGGAAGGGTGATGGGGGAGCGAGATCCCACAAGAGGAAGGGGTATTGGGGAGATAAATCCCACAAGAGGAAGGGGAGTGGGGGTGAGAGATCCCACAGGAGGAATGGGGATGGGGGAGAGAGATCCCACAGGAGGAATGGGGATGGGGGAGAGAGAACCCACAGGTGGAAGGGGGATGGGGGAGAGAGATCCCACAAGAGGAAGGGGGATGGGGGAGAGAGATCCCACAGGAGGAAGGGGGATGGGGGAGAGAGATCCCACAGGAGGAAGGGGGATGGGGGAGAGAGATCCCACAAGAGGAAGGGGGATGGGGGAGAGAGATCCCACAGGAGGAAGGGGGATGGGGAAGGGAGATCCCACAGGAGGAAGGGGGATGGGGGAGAGAGATCCCACAAGAGGAAGGGGGGTGGGGGAGAGAGATCCCACAGGAGGAAGGGGGATGGGGGAGAGAGATCCCACAGGTGGAAGGGGGATGGGGGAGAGAGATCCCACAAGAGGAAGGGGGATGGGGGAGAGAGATCCCACAGGAGGAAGGGGGATGGGGAAGGGAGATCCCACAGGAGGAAGGGGGATGGGGGAGAGAGATCCCACAAGAGGAAGGGGGGTGGGGGAGAGAGATCCCACAGGAGGAAGGGGGATGGGGGAGAGAGATACCACAGGGGGAGAGAGATCCCACAGGAGGAAGGGGGATGGGGGAGAGAGATACCACAGGAGGAAGGGGGATGGGGTTGATAGATCCCACAGGAGGAAGGGGGATGGGGGAGAGAGATCCCAAAGGGGGAGAGAGATACCACAGGAGGAAGGGGGATGGGGGAGATAGATCCCACAGGAGCAAGGGGGATGGGGGAGACAGATCCCACAGGGGGTGAGAGATACCACAGGAGGAAGGGGGATGGGGTTGATAAATCCCACAGGAGGAAGGGGGAAGGGGGAGAGAGATCCCACAGGAGGAAGGTGGATGGGGAAGAGAGATACCACAGGAGGAAGGGGGATGGGGGAGAGAGATCCCACAGGAGGAAGTGGGATGGGGGAGTGTGATCACACAGGAGGAAGGGGGATGGGGGAGAGAGATACCACAGGAGGAAGGTGGATGGGGAAGAGAGATACCACAGGAGGAAGGGGGATGGGGGAGAGAGATCCCACAGGAGGAAGTGGGATGGGGGAGTGTGATCACACAGGAGGAAGGGGGATGGGGGTGAGAAATCCCACAGGAGGAAGGTGGATGGGGGAGAGAGATCCCACAGGAGGAAGGGGGATGGGGGAGAGAGAACCCACATGAGGAAGGGGGATGGGGGAGAGAGATCCCACGGGAGGAAGGGGGATGGGGGTGAGAGATCCCACAGGGGGAAGGGGGATGGGGAGAGAGATCCCACAGGAGGAAGGGTGATGGGGGAGCGAGATCCCACAAGAGGAAGGGGTATTGGGGAGATAAATCCCACAGGAGGAAGGGGAGTGGGGGTGAGAGATCCCACAGGAGGAATAGGGATGGGGGAGAGAGATCCCACAGGAGGAATGGGGATGGGGGAGAGAGATCCCACAGGGGAGAGAGATACCACAGGAGGAAGGGGGATGGGGTAGATAGATCCCACAGGAGGAAGGGGGATGGAGGAGAGAGATCCCACAGCAGGAAGGGGGATGGGGGAGAGATATCCCTCAGCAGGAAGGGGGATGGGGAGAGAGATCCCACAGGAGGAAGGGTGATGGGGGAGCGAGATCCCACAAGAGGAAGGGGTATTGGGGAGATAAATCCCACAGGAGGAAGGGGAGTGGGGGTGAGAGATCCCACAGGAGGAATGGGGATGGGGGAGAGAGATCCCACAGGAGGAATGGGGATGGGGGAGAGAGAACCCACAGGTGGAAGGGGGATGGGGGAGAGAGATCCCACAAGAGGAAGGGGGATGGGGGAGAGAGATCCCACAGGAGGAAGGGGGATGGGGGAGAGAGATCCCACAGGAGGAAGGGGGATGGGGGAGAGAGATCCCACAAGAGGAAGGGGGATGGGGGAGAGAGATCCCACAGGAGGAAGGGGGATGGGGAAGGGAGATCCCACAGGCGGAAGGGGGATGGGGGAGAGAGATCCCACAAGAGGAAGGGGGGTGGGGGAGAGAGATCCCACAGGAGGAAGGGGGATGGGGGAGAGAGATCCCACAGGTGGAAGGGGGATGGGGGAGAGAGATCCCACAAGAGGAAGGGGGATGGGGGAGAGAGATCCCACAGGAGGAAGGGGGATGGGGAAGGGAGATCCCACAGGAGGAAGGGGGATGGGGGAGAGAGATCCCACAAGAGGAAGGGGGGTGGGGGAGAGAGACCCCACAGGAGGAAGGGGGATGGGGGAGAGAGATACCACAGGGAGAGAGAGATCCCACAGGAGGAAGGGGGATGGGGGAGAGAGATACCACAGGAGGAAGGGGGATGGGGTTGATAGATCCCACAGGAGGAAGGGGGATGGGGGAGAGAGATCCCAAAGGGGGAGAGAGATACCACAGGAGGAAGGGGGATGGGGGAGATAGATCCCACAGGAGCAAGGGGGATGGGGGAGACAGATCCCACAGGGGGTGAGAGATACCACAGGAGGAAGGGGGATGGGGTTGATAAATCCCACAGGAGGAAGGGGGAAGGGGGAGAGAGATCCCACAGGAGGAAGGTCGATGGGGAAGAGAGATACCACAGGAGGAAGGGGGATGGGGGAGAGAGATCCCACAGGAGGAAGTGGGATGGGGGAGAGAGATCCCACAGGAGGAAGGTGGATGGGGAAGAGAGATACCACAGGAGGAAGGGGGATGGGGGAGAGAGATCCCACAGGAGGAAGTGGGATGGGGGAGTGTGATCACACAGGAGGAAGGGGGATGGGGGAGAGAGATACCACAGGAGGAAGGGGGATGGGGGAGAGAGATCCCACAGGAGGAAGGGGGATGGGGGAGAGAGATCCCACAGGAGGAAGTGGGATGGGGGAGTGTGATCACACAGGAGGAAGGGGGATGGGGGAGAGAGATCCCACAGGAGGAAGGGGGATGGGGGAGAGAGATCCCAATGGAGGAAGGGGGATGGGGGAGAGGGATTCCACAAGAGGAAGGGGGGTGGGGGAGAGAGTTCCCGCAGGAGGAAGGGGGATATGGGAGAGAGATCCCGCAGGAGGAAGGGGGGTGGGGGAGATAGATCCCACAGGAGGAAGGGGGATGGGGAGAGAGATCCCGCAGGAGGAAGGGGGATGGGGGAGAGAGATCCCACAGGATGAAGGGGGATGGGGGAGATAGATCCCACAGGAGCAAGGGGGATGGGGGAGACAGATCCCACAGGGGGAGAGAGATACCACAGGAGGAAGGGGGATGGGGTAGATAGATCCCACAGGAGGAAGGGGGATGGGGGAGAGAGATCCCACAGCAGGAAGGGGGATGGGGGAGTGTGATCACACAGGACGAAGGGGGATGGGGGAGAGAGATACCACGGGAGGAAGGTGGATGGGGAAGAGAGATCCCACAGGGGGACAGAGAACCCACAGGAGGAAGGGGATGGGGGCGAGAGACCCCAGAGGAGGAAGGGGAGTGGGGGAAAGAGTTCCCAGAGGAGGAAGGGGGATGGGGGAGTCTGATCCCACAGGAGGAAGGGTGATGGGGGAGAGAGATCCCACAGCAGGAAGGGGAATGGGGGAGAGATATCCCTCAGCAGGAAGGGGGATGGGGGAGTGTGATCACACAGGACGAAGGGGGATGGGGGAGAGAGATACCACGGGAGGAAGGGGGATGGGGGAGAGAGATACCACAGGGGGAGAGAGATACCACAGGAGGAAGGGGGATGGGGTAGATAGATCCCACAGGAGGAAGGGGGATGGGGGAGAGAGATCCCACAGCAGGAAGGGGGATGGGGTAGATAGATCCCACAGGAGGAAGGGGGATGGGGGAGAGAGATCCCACAGCAGGAAGGGGGATGGCGGAGAGAGAACCCACAGGAGGAAGGGGGATGGGGTTGATAAATCCCACAGGAGGAAGGGGGAAGGGGGATAGAGATCCCACAGGAGGAAGGTGGATGGGGAAGAGAGATACCACAGGAGGAAGGGGGATGGGGGAGAGAGATCCCACAGGAGGAAGTGGGATGGGGGAGTGTGATCACACAGGAGGAAGGGGGATGGGGGAGAGAGATACCACAGGAGGAAGGTGGATGGGGAAGAGAGATACCACAGGAGGAAGGGGGATGGGGGAGAGAGATCCCACAGGAGGAAGTGGGATGGGGGAGTGTGATCACACAGGAGGAAGGGGGATGGGGGAGAGAGATACCACAGGAGGAAGGGGGATGGGGGAGAGAGATCCCACAGGAGGAAGGGGGATGGGGGAGAGAGATCCCACAGGAGGAAGTGGGATGGGGGAGTGTGATCACACAGGAGGAAGGGGGATGGGGGAGAGAGATCCCACAGGAGGAAGGGGGATGGGGGAGAGAGATCCCACAGGAGGAAGGGGGATGGGGGAGAGAGATCCCACAGGAGGAAGTGGGATGGGGGAGTGTGATCACACAGGAGGAAGGGGGATGGGGGAGAGAGATCCCACAGGAGGAAGGGGGATGGGGGAGAGAGATCCCACAGGAGGAAGGGGGATGGGGGAGAGAGATACCACAGGAGGAAGGGGGATGGGGGAGAGAGATCCCACAGGAGGAAGTGGGATGGGGGAGAGAGATCCCACAGGAGGAAGGGGGATGGGGGAGAGAGATCCCACAGGAGGAAGTGGGATGGGGGAGTGTGATCACACAGGAGGAAGGGGGATGGGGGAGAGAGATCCCACAGGAGGAAGGGGGATGGGGGAGAGAGATACCACAGGAGGAAGGGGGATGGGGGAGAGAGATACCACAGGAGGAAGGGGGATGGGGGAGAGAGATCCCACAGGAGGAAGTGGGATGGGGGAGTGTGATCACACAGGAGGAAGGGGGATGGGGGAGAGAGATACCACAGGAGGAAGGTGGATGGGGAAGAGAGATACCACAGGAGGAAGGGGGATGGGGGAGAGAGATCCCACAGGAGGAAGTGGGATGGGGGAGTGTGATCACACAGGAGGAAGGGGGATGGGGGAGAGAGATACCACAGGAGGAAGGGGGATGGGGGAGAGAGATCCCACAGGAGGAAGGGGGATGGGGGAGAGAGATCCCACAGGAGGAAGTGGGATGGGGGAGTGTGATCACACAGGAGGAAGGGGGATGGGGGAGAGAGATCCCACAGGAGGAAGGGGGATGGGGGAGAGAGATCCCACAGGAGGAAGTGGGATGGGGGAGTGTGATCACACAGGAGGAAGGGGGATGGGGGAGAGAGATCCCACAGGAGGAAGGGGGATGGGGGAGAGAGATCCCACAGGAGGAAGGGGGATGGGGGAGAGGGATTCCACAAGAGGAAGGGGGGTGGGGGAGAGAGTTCCCGCAGGAGGAAGGGGGATATGGGAGAGAGATCCCGCAGGAGGAAGGGGGGTGGGGGAGATAGATCCCACAGGAGGAAGGGGGATGGGGAGAGAGATCCCGCAGGAGGAAGGGGGATGGGGGAGAGAGATCCCACAGGATGAAGGGGGATGGGGGAGATAGATCCCACAGGAGCAAGGGGGATGGGGGAGACAGATCCCACAGGGGGAGAGAGATACCACAGGAGGAAGGGGGATGGGGTAGATAGATCCCACAGGAGGAAGGGGGATGGGGGAGAGAGATCCCACAGCAGGAAGGGGGATGGGGGAGTGTGATCACACAGGACGAAGGGGGATGGGGGAGAGAGATACCACGGGAGGAAGGTGGATGGGGAAGAGAGATCCCACAGGGGGACAGAGAACCCACAGGAGGAAGGGGATGGGGGAGAGAGATCCCACAGGAGGAAGGGGGATGGGGGAGAGAGAACCCACATGAGGAAGGGGGATGGGGGAGAGAGATCCCACGGGAGGAAGGGGGATGGGGGTGAGAGATCCCACAGGGGGAAGGGGGATGGGGAGAGAGATCCCACAGGAGGAAGGGTGATGGGGGAGCGAGATCCCACAAGAGGAAGGGGTATTGGGGAGATAAATCCCACAGGAGGAAGGGGAGTGGGGGTGAGAGATCCCACAGGAGGAATAGGGATGGGGGAGAGTGATCCCACAGGAGGAATGGGGATGGGGGAGAGAGATCCCACAGGGGAGAGAGATACCACAGGAGGAAGGGGGATGGGGTAGATAGATCCCACAGGAGGAAGGGGGATGGAGGAGAGAGATCCCACAGCAGGAAGGGGGATGGGGGAGAGATATCCCTCAGCAGGAAGGGGGATGGGGAGAGAGATCCCACAGGAGGAAGGGTGATGGGGGAGCGAGATCCCACAAGAGGAAGGGGTATTGGGGAGATAAATCCCACAGGAGGAAGGGGAGTGGGGGTGAGAGATCCCACAGGAGGAATGGGGATGGGGGAGAGAGATCCCACAGGAGGAATGGGGATGGGGGAGAGAGAACCCACAGGTGGAAGGGGGATGGGGGAGAGAGATCCCACAAGAGGAAGGGGGATGGGGGAGAGAGATCCCACAGGAGGAAGGGGGATGGGGGAGAGAGATCCCACAGGAGGAAGGGGGATGGGGGAGAGAGATCCCACAAGAGGAAGGGGGATGGGGGAGAGAGATCCCACAGGAGGAAGGGGGATGGGGAAGGGAGATCCCACAGGAGGAAGGGGGATGGGGGAGAGAGATCCCACAAGAGGAAGGGGGGTGGGGGAGAGAGATCCCACAGGAGGAAGGGGGATGGGGGAGAGAGATCCCACAGGTGGAAGGGGGATGGGGGAGAGAGATCCCACAAGAGGAAGGGGGATGGGGGAGAGAGATCCCACAGGAGGAAGGGGGATGGGGAAGGGAGATCCCACAGGAGGAAGGGGGATGGGGGAGAGAGATCCCACAAGAGGAAGGGGGGTGGGGGAGAGAGATCCCACAGGAGGAAGGGGGATGGGGGAGAGAGATACCACAGGGGGAGAGAGATCCCACAGGAGGAAGGGGGATGGGGGAGAGAGATACCACAGGAGGAAGGGGGATGGGGTTGATAGATCCCACAGGAGGAAGGGGGATGGGGGAGAGAGATCCCAAAGGGGGAGAGAGATACCACAGGAGGAAGGGGGATGGGGGAGATAGATCCCACAGGAGCAAGGGGGATGGGGGAGACAGATCCCACAGGGGGTGAGAGATACCACAGGAGGAAGGGGGATGGGGTTGATAAATCCCACAGGAGGAAGGGGGAAGGGGGAGAGAGATCCCACAGGAGGAAGGTGGATGGGGAAGAGAGATACCACAGGATGAAGGGGGATGGGGGAGAGAGATCCCACAGGAGGAAGTGGGATGGGGGAGTGTGATCACACAGGAGGAAGGGGGATGGGGGAGAGAGATACCACAGGAGGAAGGTGGATGGGGAAGAGAGATACCACAGGAGGAAGGGGGATGGGGGAGAGAGATCCCACAGGAGGAAGTGGGATGGGGGAGTGTGATCACACAGGAGGAAGGGGGATGGGGGTGAGAAATCCCACAGGAGGAAGGTGGATGGGGGAGAGAGATCCCACAGGAGGAAGGGGGATGGGGGAGAGAGAACCCACATGAGGAAGGGGGATGGGGGAGAGAGATCCCACAGGAGGAAGGGTGATGGGGGAGCGAGATCCCACAAGAGGAAGGGGTATTGGGGAGATAAATCCCACAGGAGGAAGGGGAGTGGGGGTGAGAGATCCCACAGGAGGAATAGGGATGGGGGAGAGTGATCCCACAGGAGGAATGGGGATGGGGGAGAGAGATCCCACAGGGGAGAGAGATACCACAGGAGGAAGGGGGATGGGGTAGATAGATCCCACAGGAGGAAGGGGGATGGAGGAGAGAGATCCCACAGCAGGAAGGGGGATGGGGGAGAGATATCCCTCAGCAGGAAGGGGGATGGGGAGAGAGATCCCACAGGAGGAAGGGTGATGGGGGAGCGAGATCCCACAAGAGGAAGGGGTATTGGGGAGATAAATCCCACAGGAGGAAGGGGAGTGGGGGTGAGAGATCCCACAGGAGGAATGGGGATGGGGGAGAGAG